>NW_017306292.1:1648993-1683700 GCF_000935625.1 Nanorana parkeri | reverse complement strand
GCTAGGTCGCGGAGGGCGCCGTGGAGGGGGTGGGTGCTTAATATTTTCTTTCTCCTCAGAGTAACTGAACACTCCTGCGACAGGACTAATGTAATATGAGGAAGTGAAGGCAAACCACATTTATAAGGGCCAGTGTTGATTGGCTTTCGTTGGCTCCAAATGGGTTTTGCATTCCCATACAAGTCTATGGGAGTGCGAAACTTGCTTGAAGCAGTTCTGAAGGTGGTGCACTGCAGGTCAAATGCACCTGTCAGTAAATTCTCAATGATCTCAGAAGCATCTCAAACTGATGTCAAACTGATGCCATCAACACGAGCTCCAAGCCCATCGACACAAGCCCAAAGCCCATCGGCACAGGCCCTTACAGAACTTGATGACTGTTTCTTCTACATCTGCAGAGGTTTGGCAGGACTTTCAGGATATCACAGATCGCTTGATACAATCTATATATTTCTATCACAAGGATTAAATTATTGTTGAAGCATTCATGCGACTAGCAGTACAAGGTGCCCGTGTAATGTATTTATTCTGCACAGGATTTATTTAGTTCTTTATTGTATTATTTCTTGCATTACGTTCCTTTTCCTTCAACAGGTTGTTGTGCTCATAATAACCTTCTGTGTGCTTTCATTTAAATGAATCATTTTAATATCCATTTGCTAGAAAGACAAGGCACCTACATCATTAATTAAAATCTACAGACTTCAGTCAATGAACATTCAGACAAATCATTCCATAAAAACAGATTAACAAATGCCCTTTTTTGATCATTATTTAAAGCCCAGCCAGATGTTATGGCTGCAGAAATTAAAACAATGGAGATTATAATCTATAAACTCATAAAGTGGGATGTGACGCATGGCTCATAGTTCAGTAGAATGACGGTATTATAGGGAGGAAGGTCCTCCTCTTTCATTAATATGGTGGAGGTCTAATAGGGTGAAACAGTAAAATGTAAGTTAGAATAGATGGCCCAAATTTTCAGGCAATAGAGATAAGGATGATCGCTGTTCATACATTATAATCCAAATATACTCCATCCTGAAATATTAATAGTAGGATATAATTATATGCCTCTCCGTGGTTATCTTTCCTTCTACATCAGACTGGCTAGGCCAACTTACTCTGCCTAAAAGATTTTTCCCATGAAATAAAGTAAAACCTTACAATGGAGTGAAATCACTTCTTACCAAATTAAAGTGAAACTCCGGTTACATACACAGTGCAAATATATGTATACACATTTTATATACTGCACAGCCATGCAGGTAACACATGTAGTTTAAAACAAAATCATCTTCCTGGTTCAGCAATTCAGCTTCCTATGTCGCCTCCTCATCTGATAGTGAATTATACTCTCACCTCTGTCCAATGAGCATGAGCCAACCCAGGAAGCAAAAATGCCTACCCATTGATCTTTGTAGTAGCAGAGTTGTGTTTATCACAAGAATGGCTGGCCAAACGAGAAATCTTTTGGCTGGTAAAACAAGAAAGCTTGTATTTAGTTGTTTACCGGGAGTTCCCCTTTAATTCTAAACTCACAGTAGCTCTGTCCAGTGACAAAAATATTCTGACAATAGAAGGAAACCTAGAAAACTTGATCACCATGAAAACAGTAGCTTTACTTTGATCAAGTGTTCTGTAAATCAGTACCGACTATACCCTGATTGGTGCAATATAGCATTAAAATCTTAAAACATCTGCAGCCCCCTTAATCTTCTTTGTCTTCTTCTTGTGCACAATTCAGGGATCTGCAAGTGCTTGTTTCAAGCAATGCATCCATGAACAGTTGGTTTAGGCCATTGGAGTGACAAAGGGGAGGTCTGCTGCAGACACCATTGGTGCTGGTTAATCAGGGGAATCAGTGGTCAACTGTATTTCTGTAACTTGTTTAAACACTCTTCCGCCCAGACGAGCCTATTCCAGTGATGTCTGTGGGTGCCTTGTAGACATAGCTTCTCCTCGGATCCCTGCTGCTCTCTAACTCACCTGTATGGACAGAGGACTCTGTCCTCAATCTTTTTTTCTATTTCAAAAGGGAAATGTCAAGGGTCTGTTTAGACCCCTAATATTTCCCTGAAGCCCCCCCCAACAGTGAAATAAAAAATAATAAAAAATAAATAAAAACAAAAAGACCCCCAGACACGCATTACTAGACATGTGCAAAGACTAAAATTTGTTTTGGACGAAATGAATGGAAACTAAAAATGTTTTCATTAGTTTTGTCAAACGTAAAACAAATGTTTATGCTACTTTGGATTTGGCAACCAGTGCATTCAGTGCATGTGCGCCGCCATCCTGGAGGCGGGGCGCATGAAGTCATATACTGCACACATCTATTGGGGGGCACAATTTTCTGTTCTCGCCTCGGGTGCAAAAGGAGCTAGCTATGGCTCTACTGCCCACAGATGGGCCTCTTACAATGGTGTTTGTGGGTGCCTCATAGACAATAGGTTCTTGCCCAATCCAGTTGAGAATGGCCAGATTGGGATATTGTCTTCTAATATCAATGGCCTCAAATTGTCCATTGTTCATTCATCTGAACTGACGAAGAAAAAAAGTTCCTGATACACATTGACCAACTATTTTAGCAGAGAGATGGGTGAAAAATGACTGTTATTTGGCTATATGATATGTTGTTCTTTGCCTTTATTAAATAAGACAATATGAATGTTCCAGCTTCTCATTAGTGTTTCTGTTCTTATACAGAGTTTATTAGGATGCATTGCACATCAAATCCTGACTGGTGGATGCCATCAGAGGAACAGATCAACAAGGTGTTCAGTGACGCTGTAGGACATGCACGCCAAGGACGTGCAGTAGGAACGTTCTTCCATAATGGAATCTCCTATTATGACAGCATTGACCACCAAGTATGTCACGAAGAGCTTTTCAACAGAGTCTCCCATGACGGTTCTGGTGATTGATGAAAAGGAAAGACTATGGAAGAATATAAAGCTCTAAATAAAAATCTTGAAAGAAAACATTAGCCACAAAGTGAAAACTTAGTGTAATAGTTGGGTTAATGTGTCTTCTGTGTTATGTTGCTGTGCATGGTGCCTGGGACTCCAAAGGGCCCTACCAGCAGTAAAAGTCTGCCACTTAACCAGTCCAAAGTATACTACAAGTCTGTAAAGTGTGTGCGTACTGTATGTGTTTAAGAGTTCTGTTATCCTGGTAATGCTTCAGGGGCTTCCTGTGGACCCTGTGATGTGACTGTTACTCTGTCTGGATAGAACACAACACAGCCAAAACAAGGACACAAGTCTCACTGGGCAAGAATGTGTTGGTGTGTTGTGTAGGATTAGCTTTAATAGAATTTGCATTTTCACAACTGAGTTCAATTATGCAAAACAGCAAATTGTTATATCCCGTGTTCATAAAATGTTGTCACCACAATCTTGACACTGCAAATTTCTGTTGCCTTTTTCTGTGAATTATTTCTAACCACGAATGGCTGTTTATTTATTTCTCCGTTCCTGTCTTTTGGGTATTGTACTGAGGAATAACTGTACCTTCTTAATTTCATATTTTAAGGCAGGGCAGTAAAATAATCAAATTTGTATATACAATTCATAATCTGTCTTGCTTCATTATGTCTGTACAAGCTTTTAAAATGTGCACCATGTGCAATGAGAAATATAAAAATTGTTTAATCCCATGGGAGTCTGCCCTCTATATTTTCATGTTGGTGTAGTACGCTAAAGCACCCCCCTCTGGACACTAAACCATTGTAAAACAGCCACATTGGGCATGTATGGTCCTGTCTTTTGATACTCTAATTATTCTTACTTGGAAGCTAATAAATAAAACACCCAAAATTAGATGATGAAACAACAAAACGCAACCTGTGCAAACCAAATAGTAATTGCAAGAAAAAATAAACTCATATACTTTGCTTTCAAACAATATTGCAACAGATTATAGAGTATACTGTATCAAATAAATGTGTGTGTGGGAAAAAACCCCAGTACATTTAAATGTCATGCATATTTAATGAATCTTGTCTTCTTCAAAAGACCATAAAGTGAAGATCCCTCCAAAACAAAATTGTGGTTTTGGGTAACTCACTGGAGGTGAATGACCTTTATATTATATTATATTTATAAAGGTGCATGGGAGATAAACTTGAGGACCTCAAAAACAGATATAAGAGATCTAACCTACGTTTTATTGGATTTCCACAATCTATTAGGGGCAGGAATTACTGTTGATCTTATGTCTACATTGGAACTCGAGCCATATCATATCCATCTGATTCAGAGAGCAGATCGTTTTGGGCCTGAGAGACAGAGTTCAAATCATAGACCTAGACCGATTATTGCAGAATATTTTCACTTTGCTGATAAAGAGACAATCTTGCAGTTATTTCACAAAATGAAGGGACTCAGAGTGAATGGAAAAAGGGTTTTCATCTTCCAGGATTATTCGGCTGCTGCTTTACAGAAAAGGATTAATTTTTTTTTGCACCGATTTGTAAAGTACTATCAAAGCGTGGGATACGATTTTCCCTATTGTACACGGCCAGATTGCGGGTTTTTTGGCAGGGAGAGGTTAAAATATTTGATGATCACACACTGGCAAGGGACAAATGTCACCTGTAGGGTACAGTGGAGCTTGGTTTAATACTGGGAAGTTTGGGGGCCTTTTTTTTTTTTGATGTTGCTGAAGACAAGCAATGCAGAGTTTATACATCTCTCTGTTTAAGTAGAGGAGTAATTGGTAGGTAGATTTAAGATATAAAATGAGACCATGGGTAGTTAGTATACAAACAGGATATGATATGTTTTGTATGGCTTGTCATGTAATGTTATTAGTGTTATGTCTTTTGGTTAGGCAAGATTTTAAGCAGTGACCAACCTCTGCTAGGGGATGTGAACTCCTTTTGGGGGCCTACATATGTGTTTTATTCTATTATGAGACCTTTTCTTGATGCTCTGCAGTACATCTAAGCTAGATTTAAAGTTGGTGTCCTGGAATGTGGCGGGGCTAAATAATCCACAGAAAAGGAAAGGAGATCTACATCTCTTGTAGATGTAGTATTCCTGCAGGAGACGCATTTGGAAAAGTCGGATCATTTGGGTGTTAGGTCTTTTTGGATTGGGGAGATTATAGCAACATCTTACAAAAGCTAAAAAGAGGGGTGGGGCCATACTTGTGAATATAAACTTGTCTTATACATTAATGCATTCTTTATGTAATGTATAGGCACCTGATACTGATTCATCACAGTTTTTTTTCTGCAGCTTGCACAAAAATTACTTGAACGGGATTTACCTAATCTTATTTTTGGCGGGGGACTTTAATGCCACTGTAGACCCAGCATTAGATCATTCATATTCACAAAGTCATGTTTCTTATGCGTCTACAAAAGATTTGAAGTAGTTGTTCACTCATACTTCTCTTATTGATGCTTGGAGAATTATGAATCCTACGGAACGTTTTTATACTTGTTATTCTAAAGCACATTCCACATTTTCCAGAATAGATCACATTATGTTACTGAGACCCTTTTCACAAGCATTAATAGGGTGACTATTGCTAATTTGAAACTTCCGGATCACGCTTCTCTTACAATGATTATATCTTTGCAATTCCAATTTAGAGGGCTCGGATTTGGAGATTTCCTGTTTCTTGCTCTAAATCTTCTAACTTCCAGGAGTACCTTAAGACTCAATGGGCAAATAGCATTGATGATCATTTGGAACATTGAGATACTCCCATCTTACGTGGAAGATGATGAAGGCGATTATGCGGGGACATGTAATTGCATATATGTCTGGAAGAAGAAAAGAGGCAAATATGGAGTATTTGGAGTTACAGAAACAGGTTACACTGACTTATAAGAATAGTCTAGAATATAATACTTTGCAATATAAAATGACCAGGCAAGAGGCAGTAATGCTTTTGAATGCTCATGAATCTGCTAGAGTACAGGCAAGTCATCTTTTTGCACAAAACAAATTATACAGATGGGGGAATAAGGCGGGTTTACTGTTGGCAAGGATGTCTGTTAGTGCTCGTCCTAAACGTTATATTTTGGAGCTGAGAGATCCTCAATCTTCAGATACTATCACTAAACCTGCTTTTATTATAGCCCAATTTGAACACTACTATAACCAGCTTTTTATTACACAATCCCCATGTTTAACTCAGATGGATACGTTGCTTGCTAAAGTGGGTCTATCAAAATTGACAAATGAGCAAAGAGTGAATTTGAACGCTCCAATATTGAATGAGGAGGCTGGGGCAGCAATTAATTCCCTGGCTGATAACAAAACTCCTGGACCAGATGGGTCTCCTGTGGAGTTTTATCAAATATTGTTATCAGAGATTACTCCTTTGCATACAGAAGTTAATAGTAGGATCTTGAGTTATAGTACTCCTTTTCCAGGTTTGCAGCTATATACCAACTTAACTTTGAAAGAAGGCAAAGCTCCCACAATAATTTTTTCTTATAGGCCCATATCTCTCTTAAATGGAGACTATAAATTATTGGCTAAAATAATGGCAAGTAGGTTTCAGAGATTCTTCCCTACATTAGTGACCAGTGCACCCACCAATTGGACTTTGTGCAAAACAGGCATTTGACGGTAGGAATTTGTACAGAAATTGCAGCAACTGTGATGTCTTCACGGAGCCACAATTTAAAGCCAATCCTTTTAAGCTTAGATGCAGAAAAGGCATTTGACAGGGTGAAGTGGGCATGGTTAAAAGAGAACTATGGCCCAACCTTTTTTGCCATACCTCTCTTTAGGAAAACAGGAGGACATATACTAATGTCCTCCTGTGAGCCAAAACTGCGCGGCAGCTGGGACAGATGCCGACAATATTGTGGGGATCCACCCCGCTGCCTGATTGACAGCTGGCTGTGCCCGCTCCCTTCTCCGTCCATTCCTCCAGTCAGTGCCAGAGGAACGGAGAGGGGGGAGGAATTCCTGCGGGGAGTAGTGACTGACACTCACCGATCTGTGCAGAGAGAAGATTGGGAGCGATCGGTGGTATGTGATCGCTCAGTTCTTGATCAATAGACCGGATATGTGACGGCTTCAGTGTCACACGTCGGCTCTAATTATGGTGATGAGTGCATTTTCCTCTCTCCATAATTCTCCTTTAAATTGCATTTTGGTTAACAGAGCCTCCGGCTCGACGTTTGCTATGTATGTTCGATATGTCTACTCCAATACTGTCACAAGGCTTATGATAAATGGCCAACTTTCTAAACCATTAAATATGCAGAGGGGCACCCGACAAGGATGCCCTCTCTCACCAATTTTGTTCAATTTGGCATTGAAACCTTTATTGAGATTATTATATTGAGTCCTTGCCAGACTTTAGGGTATTACAATTGGAAATAGGGAGGTGACAATGACTGCTATTACTATATAACTCTAACCCTAAGACAGTATTACCTAATATAATGACTGCCTATTGATATGTTTCAGGATAAATCTATAAATCTGGAAAAGTAAAAAGAGAAAGTACCTTATCTGGGGGGTCTATATCTCTAAAAACCCACATAAACTTTATAACGTTAATGTTCCCTCAGTGTTGAGAGCTCTTTTGGATCTTTTAGATAAATGGGCCCACCTTACTTTAGCATATATAGGGAGGGTTAGTTTGATTAAAATTATTCTTTTTTCAAAATTGTTGTACATCCTACAAATGCTTCCTTTGAGAAATCAAAATAAGGCTTTTCGGAGGTTGATATGGGGAAAAAGATTTGGAGCTATATAGGGATGCACTGATACCGATACTAGTATCGGTATCGGTGCCAATACCGAGTATTTGGGCGAGTACTCATACTCGCCCAAATGCTCCGATACCTTTCCCGATACTATAACTTCCGTGCAGAGGGAGATTTCCTTTGACCGGCATTGGCGCAAGGAAAGATGGAGCCGGGAAGCTGGCTCCATCGTGTTTGGCCGGCTCAATGCTGATTGGCCGAGAAGCTGGCTTCCCAGCCAATCAGTGTCGAGCCGGGCAAACAAATCTGATAATATAGCGACACGACCCCCACCCTGCAGGTACCTAATTCCCCTCACATAGATCCTTAGCATTCTTTAACGTACCAGTCCCTCGGCCAGATCTGCCGCCTCCTGTATGCACAGCGCTCTTATATGCACGGCGCTCAGCCTGCTACTGCGCATGCACAGGATCTCTGAATGAGCCCGCTAGGCCGTCTGCGCATGCGCAGTAGCAGGCTGAGGGCCGATCACGTGGGCGATGTACACACAGGAGACGTGGGCAGATTCGGGAGAGCGGTGTCTGCCCAGCTGGCCCAGTGACTGGTACGTTAAAGAATGCAAAGGATCTATGTGAGGGGAATTAGGTGCCAGATCTGTTTGGCCAGCCTCGATGCCGACTGGCTGGGAAGCCGGCTTCCCGGCCAATCAGCATCCAGCCGGCCAAACAGAATGGAGTCGGCTTCCCGGGCAATCAAGAAGCCTTAACGAGTACCGAAATATAAGTATCGGTACTCGATAGCAAAAAACGGTATCGGTGAATCCCTAGAGCTACAGGTGAAACTCGAATAATTAGAATATTGTGCAAAGTTCATTTATTTCACTAATGCAACTTAAAAGGTGAAACGAATATATGAGATAGACTCATTACATGCAAAGCAAGATAGTTCAAGCCGTGATTTGTCATAATTGTGATGATTATGGCTTACAGCTCATGAAAACCCCAAGAACCCCAAATCCACAACCTCAAAAAAGTAGATTATTACATGCAATCAATAAAACAAGGATTGTACATAGAACAATATCGGACCTCTGAAAAGTACAAGCATGCATATGTACTCAGTACTTGGTTTGGGCCCCTTTTGCAGCAATTACTGCAATTACTTTTGCACGATATTCTAATTATTCGAGTTTCACCTGTATATACTCTAGCAGCTGCTACTTGATATTTAGGATATCATTGGATTAATGGTAGTTATACAGATTCTGATTTGGGATAATCTCAGGTATATACTATATAATCATAGAGAATGTTTGTCTGATAAGGTTGTCTCAAATCCTCTTCTATAATTTGGTTGGGTTATATGGCACAAATTTCACGATAGACATCAGTTAAACAGCCACTCTACATTGTGGTTTCCTTTCTGGGGAAATGTAGATTTTCTCCATGCTTCACAAAACCAGCTTTTTAAACAATGGTAAATCCAAGGACTCTCAGTAGTAAGGTCTCTTATGCCAACTTCTAACCATTAGCCACTGGCTTTTGCAGCCACTTCAGAGGGTTTTCCCTTTATGAAATGTGATTTACTTTCATATGTAACACGTATTCTTAAAAATCTCTCACCTTTAGACTGGGAGAAGCCCTTGCAGTGGCTGCTTTTGAAACCTGATCCAAACAGGGGGGCTATATCCAACGTTTATAGGTGCTATAGATTAGATTTGGATTATGCAAAATGATCTACTGATCTCTCTAAGTGGACTACTTATTTTTCTAATGTGCCCATTACCGAGATTCTATAAGCTCTTAATAAAGCATGGAATACTGCTTATCATTACAGACATTCCTCGCTTACCGGCTTATCTGTTTTGCGACCACTCGCAATTACGACCGACCTCCGACCCTACGTGCGGGAACGTAGCAGCGGCAGTGCGACGTCTCGCCAGCGGAAGTGCTGTACTCCGTTCTTCACTGCGGGTCTCAGTGAGTATTTTATTGCCCGATGTACAGTACACTGTTCGGTACTGTACATCTGCAACACTATACAGTACTGTACTAATGCAGTACAGTACTGTATGGAGTTCCTCACTTAACGACCAATTCGTTTAACGACCTGGTCGTAGGAACGGAACTCGATCGTTAAGTGAGGAATACCTGTATAGAGACATGGTATTAATAGTCTATCATGGAGCTTATATTTCTCCACATACTTATGGCTCTCAGTACCTCCTCTAGATGTCTGTAATTCGGGCAGAAAGTTGTAGATTTATAGTAGACTTGTGCGCCGTCAAAAAATTTATTCTGTTTCGTTTCGGAATATCCGTTATTTCGTAACTGAACTCAATTCGGATTCGTACGAAATACGAATTTTCGTTAGTGGCGGTTATATTTTCGTAACTTTACGAACATTCGTTATGATGAAGTTAAAAAGCAAAATACCTTTGTTAATATTGGAGTGGTAGTTGTTTTTTTTATCCGAAATACGAATTCCGTTAACGGATTCCGTACCGAATTTCGTATTAAAAAAAACTACCATCAATCAACTCCAATATATTAACAAAGGTATTTTGCTTTTTAACTTCAATATAACGAATGTTCGTAACGGAACGAAAATACGTCAACGGAATTTCGTATTTCATGCCTCTATTTGTAATGCAACTCTCAGCAGCAGAAGAGAACCTCTGATTGGTCAACCAAAACGAAATACGAATTCCGTTAACGGATTCCGTATTCCGAATTCCGTATTTCGGACTTTAAAAAAAACTACCATCAACTCCAATATAAATGTACTTTGCTTTTTACCTTCAATATAACGAATGTTCGTAATGGAACGAAAATACGTCAACGGAATTTCGTATTTCCTGCCTGTGTGTGTAACTGTGTATTGTAATGCATCAGCAGCAGCGGATCCTTATCTCGGATTTAAAAAAAATCTTGTCATGTTGTTCAACCTCATTTACAGGGGTAATATTAGTTCCTGTTTCAAAGAAATTCGGATCCGAAATTCGTTAACGGAATTTCGTATTTCGGATATAATTTGGAAACTGCCATTCGGATTTCGGATGCTCCGAAATTCGGAATTTCAGGAAAATTCGTACGAATTTCGATTCGGAACGAAACGAATCGCCCATGTCTAATTTATAGCATGCTTTTTTGGAGCTGCCCTAAGATAAAGTCATTTTGGAATGATATTGCCCAGCATGCTCAACAAAATGTGGTGAATTATCTACCTCTAACTGCAGCTTGGGCGATTTTTGGTATCTTAGACTTGCATGGAGTTAAAAATCACCCCTGCATGTACGAAGCTATTGTCGATCATATCCTTGGTGGGGAAGAAAACGATTCTGCATCAATGGATACATTGTGAACCACCATCTCTAACCTCTTTTTTTGTGAGCAAGTTGATGTTTGTATTTAAAATTGACTGGACCAAGACAATACTTAGCAAGGATACACAAACTCAAAAAATTTATTGATTCCTTACCACCTATTACAATTTATGCAATCTTTCATCTTGACTCCGTGGTATACTAGGAGGATGATCTCTAATGACCCCCGCTGATAATTAGGAGAGGGGCCTCATCCCTTTTTACTCTATTGAGGTCAGTCGCTGCAAAATGTAATTTCTTTTTTTCTTTTTCTTCTTTGTTACTTTTTCTGTTATTGTACTTATCTAGGTAGAAAATGTGGATTGTAGAAATATGTTCTGTTGTATACTTTAATATGTTATTTTCTTGTGAATTTGTTCTGGTTTTTATATTGATTTTGGTCTCTAATAAAAAGAAAATAAAGGTAAAAAAATTCCATGGCACTTTTCCCTTTAGTGATGCTTCTCTGATCCACCTTCTCCCCCTTGAGATCTCAGTCTCATCAGCAGTTCCTTAGATAAAATAAAAGGCTCCAGGTAGTTTATTTGTTTAGAAACAACTTGGAAAATCAAGAAATTGCACTCACACGTATCTGCGCTGCTCGGATCACTAGTTTGAACCACTCAATCACATATCATCCACCTGCCCTCAATTCTAGGGGCTGCTATGTGTCTGACATCTGCACCCAATGTCCTTCACTAGTGCTTCCTTGCAACCAAACAAGATGGAACACACAGTGCATGGCACAACATTTCATCCTATGATCTTTGTCAAGGGATCCCTTTGGCAAAGTCCATAGGATAAAACTATTTGGAGCCTTTTATTTTTCCTACTGCACTGCTGATGAGACTGTCTGGAGGGGGAGAAGGTGGATCAGAGAAGCATCATTAAAGAGAAAAGTGCTTTAGACCTTCCTTAGAATATAAGTCAGTCACCTCTGGCGAGTTACCCATGAGAGCACTGGTATAGGGGAACACCACAGTTTTGTTTTGGCGTGACCTTCACTTTCAAACTGAAGTTTGAAAAAAGAAGACAGGATTCATTGTATGTATAAGAAATTGAAAGAGACTTGTTTTTTTTCTACATACATTTTATTTTATGAAATTTGTTGCAATACTGGTTGAGAATTTTTTGGAACAAAGTATATGAGTTTATGTTTACTACTACTATTTGGTTTGCACATGTTGTGCTTAATTCTTTTATTGCTTACTTTGAAATCAGCCGTTGGTGATGATAAGGTGGTACTTGAGCTGTCTGAGCCTTCTCCCTCCCATCCACAGACATCAGTACGCATGCTCAAGAGATGTAAGTGTGTGTGGGCTAAAGTCTATATATAGCCAAAACGTGTTTTTTTTTTTGGATAGAGTAGATAAGGGTTAAAACATCTGCCAGTCTGAAAGAAGCAACAGGAAGTTAGAAAAAATCTCCCAATGTGACGGGGATTTGCTCCTAGAGAGTTGTCTCCATTCAACAGATGTCCCCATTGAAAGAGTTCCCTGTACCACTTGGCCAGAACGCACTGCATCGCATTGTGGCCGGCTCACTATGTGGCGGGGTAGGCGCAATGCGATCGGCCGCACGGGATCGCAAGACACATTATGCCTGCGGTCCGGTCCAATCAAAATAGTGGTTGCAGCATTTTGTTCGGACCTGACCAAATCGGACCGCAGGCATAATGTGCTTTGCGATCCCGTGTGGCCAGAGGGCGTGGATAGGGTGCCATATGAAGGCATCCGTTGTTTTGTAACAAACTAGATAAAGATGTTTCCAAGGTGGGAATTTGGGGCACAAACCTCAGGGTTTTTCCAAGCAGAGAAGATTCCAGTCTGGCTGGACATTCCCAGAACAGTCAATCTGAATCTTTCGTTACTGTGAGAATGTCGGAAGTGCTTGTGTACAGCTGCACATTTAGGGAGGAGGGTGTTACTGCTAAGGTAATCTTGCTCTGTATTTACTTTGTGATCGATATGTTCCAAGCTGCATACTTCCAGGGCCACACTATACAGAAACGCCTTGACATGGCAGAATGGCTTCATACAAATATTGCAGCATAATCCCGTATTTTAATCTAAATGTTGGAAGCATTTCTTTGTGTTCATTAGCTGGATTGCACACTAGGGAATTTGTCTAATGTTCATTGCTATGAACTGCCCCACCTGGCTGTACCTTTCCTCTGCTCATTATATGTTTGTCTCCGTAATTACATTTAAATATTGGATTACATCCAGATGAGCCTTTCCTTTCCTGTAAGCATGGGGAGGTGTAAATTATTACAAATCAATGTGTTCTATGGATCCATTTGGGGTGCAGTTAACACAGTCTTGCAGATCAGTGCTTTTACATTCGCTCTCCCCATCCTCAAGTGACCATGCCCAATTAGCATATCAGCGCATGAAATACACACTGTCCACTCTGCCTAACTCCTGTACATGGCAGCAGAATCCCATCTATGCAGAATTGACAGATTTCTGAATTCCAGCATTGGAGCAGCATTTGTTCAGCATAAATATCGATGAATTTAAACAGGATCATGAGATAGGTTTCAATCTTTTAAGGGTACCGGTAAACAAATATGACATATTTAATAATTCACTCACCTTACCTTCATCACCAATCCACAACAATGGGGTTTATTCCTCATTTTAGTAAATCAGGTGCTCATGTTAGTAGATAGTTCACTGGGTATATACGCTCTAACCACATTGCAAGTTATTTCGTAACCCAGTAAAAGGCATTGATAGCCAAGTTAATGACTTATAGCAGTAAAACATTGGCTGATTTCTGGCTTTCGGGTCTCCTCCCCCCCATGGTAGCACAGTAAACAGCTAAATCAGGATGCAGAGATGAGTTGTGGGATACAGTATATATACTCACATCTCCACACAGTGATAAAATAATGGATATGACATTTCATTGAAGGTAAGCTGTCAATTTGCACATCCTTATTTGTAATTTTCCCAGAGAAAGATGTGTAACATGCTATATAGACCTACTATAGCGATCATATTGTGATCTTTTGAAGGCTTTGTAGAGGAACATAGGAAGACAGCTAGTGACTACCTGGCACATGCCATGGACTACTGTAAGCCATCTGTAAAAATTGGACAATACCTCTTTTGCCAGGCAGCTGTGTCAATGAAGAAGACATACAAGGAATTATTAGGTTTCTACTGGCTTTGTACTGCAGCAGAGTACAAATGTGTTAACAGTGCTTCAGTCATGAATTATGGAAGGCAGGGCGCATTGTCACATTGTTTAATTATCTACCTGCCAAACCTTACCACTCGGATTTAGAATAATGGTTCCCAACCTTTTTTCTCATGTGTACTTCTTGGAAAACGTTTTTTGCAGAAATTGTACCCTAAATGGGAATGTGACAGAGGGATGAGTAGGGGGCAGGGCCCATAGCAGCCTGAATGGTGGGTATGGCCAAATTGTGTTAACAGTGGGAAGAGCTTAATTAGGAGGGACAATGCTGCTACATTGGTATCAGTTGGATGACAGAGGATGCTGGGAGACTGAGGTGGGGCTCTTTTGGTTATCCCGTAGTGCAGTGGTGTGACCTGTAACAATAGACTCCCTGGATCAGGGGATCCTTTGGCGTTTTGGGGCTGGTGTAGTGAGTCTGGTGGCTAACCTGTATGTCGTCATTCAAGGGGGGCTGCTGCAGAATTTCAATTCTCCATTGTGTAGTTGAGGTGATTGATGTTGCAGAGTGGAGCAGTTCCCATCTAGTGGAGGCACCTTCTAGGACTGGCAGTCAGTGTGACCCTGAGGAGAGGTGGGTTGAGCCAAATCTTCTTCATCTCAGAACTCACTGTCACAGTCTCTATCCTCTTTACCCCAGATTCCAGAAGACAGCATTTGCTCTTCAGGAAAGTGGAGGGCATATCATTAATCGGGGACCAATTGAGGTGCAGGCAGCCAGAAATATAAAATGTGTCCGAAAATGCAGCTGTGGGATTACTCTGTGGAACTTCTGTACACCATTTAGGGTGCAGTTACTTCTAGGGTGTATGCATTTGATAAAATGTTTGCCCCTTAAAAATCCTTTAACTTTTAAAGCACATTTTTTTAACATCATCCAGAGCACCCTAGAGTCCTTAATCTTGGGACACACTAATATGCAAACATCAAACTGAACACATCATTGGCTGGTCTGTCCTTCCCTGCCTCTGAAGTTTTACTGCTGGCCCTTAAATGTAATGAGTGGTCTGAGTCACAGTAGTGGGAAGTAGGGGTTTGTGGCCTGGTTCTTCATCTTATGTTCTTGGTCCATATTACAGCATCACCATTGCTATGAACACATCAAAGGGTGTCTGCATTTCATTCACAATGCTACCTTAGCCAGAATTTTGAATCAAAAGCATTGCTTTGAATTCCAATATGGAGACATAAAGGTTCAAAGGCATCATGGAAAATTGTCAGGTTACTGTGATCGAGTCATCTAGTCCTCACACCAGTCCGAAAAATTGACAAAGACAAAATACACTAAATATTTAAATGGTAGAATTCTTTTACAAATTTATATATATATAGTGTTTGTAGATGAGCATTTCCTATTACCTAATGTGCTGAATTTAAATATGAGCTGTGCCATACAGCCAAACTGCCCTAAAGAGTACAGAAATTATTATAAACAAAATGACTTTACTGGACACATGTAGGACTGCATATCATTGTCTCTACAGTCTAGAAACACAAACCATACAAATGCATGAAACCAATTCAGAGTATATTCTAGTATATAAAAGAGAGATAGATTTTATATGTAACATTAAAGGAAACATTACAATAGTTAATAATGTTTCTTACATGGAACCACATTCTTACTGTTTCAATGGACAATACATGGCAATAAACATAAGAAATAAGAAAGTGAACAGTGAAATATTATACTATGTCCATTTTATACCAGCCATCTCACCATTCACCCACTCTCTGTACAAGCCAAAAATAATCACATATGCCGATATTCCACTCGAAACAATTTACTTTCAATTCTAACATTTTTATTACAATTTTGTTTTGGACATCTAATAAATGTCTGTCAATAAATTAAAAATATACTTTGCTATATGTAAAATTATAAATATATAGAGAGCATATTACAGTCTATGTTAAAACTGCAGAAAAGGAAGATGTATAACTGCTTCTAATACAGTCCAGGAAATACAGGATAATGTAATTTAGAATATGAATGGGTGACCTATTGCAGAGGAACACTATCCAAAGGAAATGTCTAAGATAACCTAGTGAAATGGAACTCTTACTCTACTATACATATCAAGACCAAGATTTCCTAAACTGTACGTTCACCCTGAATGATAGCTCAGTTTTGTTGGCGGCTGGCGAGTCACATTTCACGCCTGTCTGGTTCAATATGGTGCATTGCACCATGCACATTACCATATTGCACAATGTGGCTGGCTTACCCTATACATTGCAGTAATGGTTGCAATTGCAGTCAATTTACATTGCTGCAAAACATGTGTTGGTGCATTGGGTGCCACTCAGAATGAAGGACTGGCACCACATTCTACCAAAGCATGTAACACATGTTACTGTACAGTAACCCAGCCTTAGGGATTCCAATAGTAAGAAAACCAAAATGAACATCTGCCTTACTACTACACCCCAAATGGAGGGGCTGCACTCTTCATGACAGGCAAGAGAGGCTGGGGTGATAAACTTCTGCAGGGAAATCTTGCCATTTACTTCTCTGAGAGATGCAAGCTGGCAAGTGATTTAACCACAAGTGTCTGAAATACCAATGTTATCCTTTAAATCTCCAACAGGGATAAGGAGGCACTAATGGGCACAGATATAAAATATGGCAGAGGCTAATGGTTTGCTTTGCAGATGACTGTATACAAGTCCATCAGCTAGTTGGCATCAGAGATCCTTTGGAGCTGCTGACAAACTTCTATCAACCCCAAAGTCACTCAGAAACTTTCAATGAAGCTAAAGTATGTGACAAAATAGAGACAGGTCCTCCAGAGGCAAACATTCCTCTGGGCAGGATTTAATATTGTGTCACAAGTATGGCATCATTTAGAGTTAAAAAAAATAAAAAATACAAGCTATCTCACTTATGACTAGTCACATAGATGTATGCCAAGATGTTCATTGCTGTACAGAATTCAATATTAGGCATTGTAATTGCAAGTGCTGTGGTAAGGTAAATATATTGGTGACTAATGAGCCATTATAGACTAAGCAAGGCTGAATGCAGTGTTCTCCCATAGCAATAATGATCAGGAACATGTACCTGGCGCCTGTACCTGGGACATACTAGCTACCTAGCACATCACAGCTCTTTTAACAGTACAGAAGCAAATGACAAAGTGATGAATTTACAATAGTCAACTGAGATCCTGGTACTTGTGTTCTGGCATGGCACCTACCCCATTAAACAATAAGGCCACCTTCCCTCAGCCAGCAATACCTTACATCCAGGAAAGTTGCACAATGCTTGTAAACCCACTTTTGTTGGAAATTTGGGAACTACTGACCCTTCTGCTACAGTTTATGGATACCTGTCCTATTTCGAGTCAAGAACGTGCAGCTGACACAATATTTTATCAGTGATCAGGAAGGCAAGTTTGTTCAGAACACATTTCTTGTAGAGCCAAATACATACATAGAGTTACAGATCAGCAAACTGTTTTATAGTTCACTGTGGATCAAATGACTGATGTGTATCAGATCGGGCTAAACGGCACATTCACTTTCATATTTGGAGGAGATCGGCAGTTCCACAACTCTCCTGCAGAGCATCTGATCAATTTTGATTTGCCAGATCCTTTATAGACCTCAGATCAGTTTGCTTATCCCTGTTTAGGATATACTTCTAAAATGTGAATATTTACTGGTACTTTATGAATCTTGTTTTATTCCGTTACATTGTGAATGTTTTATGTTGTCTCTCTTATTATACATAATAATAATGTTCTCATTTATTTTTAAAAAGCCCAAAACAAATAGAAAACCTTTTATAGGGTAAACAATGTTTTCAGAAAGGGTAAGACCTACATTGTCACTTTTGTAGTGTCAAGCAAAAAGAGGACATTGCGGCACAAGGTATAAAGACAGCCGTTCATTGACCGACAGAGGAGTCCAAGGAACAGAACAACTGTTTGGTAGCATCAAAAAAAAAACAACCCAAAAACTAACAATTCTTCAGAAAGAACTTTCCAATCACTTCCAGTGAAAAATAAAAGCATCAAAACCTTTGTTCTATATACAATGAGCATAGAATAAGATGAAGGAATGGCAGGAGTGCAAATGGTTGATTCCTTATCTCTGGCTGTCCAGTTAGTAAAAGCGAAAGAAAACCCGGCAAACGAGGTCAACGTCACGCATGTAGATGGAATGAAATAAAACAATGCGATTTCCTTCTGTGAGGCAATTGTACAAAATAAATAACGTTAGCTTTTTTTTTTTTTTTTTTTCTTTTCTCGTCCGGCACAAAAAAAGTCATTGCAGATAATTTGACAACAACCGACTCTAAGATGCTCTTGTAAACATGACTTCATGTGTGCAGAGCATTTGCATTGTAGGGCGATTCGCACTCATTTACAATTTAGTCATGGAGCATGCATGCTGGAAAATGAAATGAAGCTTCTTCTACAGTCTCCTCATTCCTTCCTCTATGAATTTTATGAATAGAAAATTCTTCCGCTTCTATAAAATTTCCAAGTCAACGTGCCGAACCTCAGGATTGCATTGCTGAAACAAAGGGGAGAGGTAATTAATGAAACATTAGCATCCTGGATACATTATCTGAAGCCTGGCTATAGAGAAATAGTCTTATCTCTAGGAGATAAGAGTTGGGGGAGAAATGCCCCCTGCCTGCAGGACTGAAGACGTGCTCTGCAGACACAATCTGCTCAGGACATAAGTGATGCTTAATGGTCATAATTAATACTAGACATTCTTCTCCTCCTGCTCTGAGCTGTTTGTACACCGATGCGATGGGGGAACAGAAGGCAGCACAGCTGTTACCAGCGGGGCTCTTCCGTGACCACACTTTCTCTGTTTAGCTCCTGTACACCTCTGCCAGAAGGTGCTTTTACATGAAGAACTTGAAGACCTTTTCTGATAGATGAACTTAACTATGCTCAGTGATTACATTGAAGTAAACAGCCATACTGAAAGAGATGAATAATAGCAAAGTGCTGCAGTATCTTTGCTTGAGAAAACCGTGCTTGGTGACAATGATCATCTCCATCAATGGGGAGGATTGCGGTTTAGTCAGGGCTGCTGATTATAATGCTTCAAGCCTTTTTGGAAGAGACCATGTGACCAATGACTCAGATCCAGTCACATGACTGGCCACCAGGGGGAGCCTGGGGGCAACATTTTCTCAAGCCCAGGTCAGTACTCCAATGCTTACTGTATATTATGAAAGTGTCCATCACAGCAAGACTATGAGGGCTTGTTCACACCCCCCGTTGTGGTGTTGGAGTGGTATGATGTACCATCAGTAACATCAACAGCCCAAAATATGCTACAAATAGCAGGAAATAAAATACACAGGTATATGTGCCCGCATGCAAAAGTTGGAACAAAAACACCATTAATAATAATTTAAAAAAAGGGCCAAAGAATTAAGAGAAGAAAGAGCAGCATACAACCCCATTCCATCAGATGGGCATAACTGATATGATGTCTTTCTGATTTCCAAGAAATAATCTACAATACTTTTAGTATGAGTAAAGGGACAAGAAATGCAGACGAATTGCTCCAAACAGGTTCGGAATGACAATTTGCCAGGTCAGATCATTTCCAAAGGAAGTGGAGAATATTTAATCAGCAAGTGTGAACATTTGTGTGCCATATCGCCACATGGAATGCTTTAAAGCAGGGGTAGCCAAGCCTTGGCCGTCCAGCTGTTGTGGAACTACAGGTCCCATAAGGCATTGCAAGACTCCTGACGGCGACAGGCACAACTTCCATGATAGAATTTGTAGCTTTACCACAGCTGGAGAGCCGAAGCTTGGCTAACCTGCTTTAAAGTAATGCTAGCATAAATGAATCCGGTAAGCTGCCATTACTGACCTTTTACTAACAGTACTAGCCACCCGACACTCATACAGACGCTTTGCTTTCAATAATACGGGGTTCATTTACTAAAGGCAAATAGGCTGTTAACTTTGCTTCGGAAGCTTAGTGAATGTGGTGAAAATGACCAATCACTTCCTTCACCTAGCTAAGGGAAAATGATAGTGAAGTGAACAACCCATTTACCTTTACTTTGAGCCACTGATCCAGAACAAGCGTGTATCAAGTAAAGTAGTTTCCTCATTTCCATATTTGTTCTGGGTTTAGAGACTTAAAAGTATTAAAACAGAATTACAGCAGAGAAATCCCATTTTCAAAAAGAGAGTCAGCAATGGCAGCCTCCACAGGTCTCAGGTACACTTTAACTGGACAAATCCTTTCACACAACTAGGAGTTCCCAAATATAAGGATTGATGTAGTTATTAGTGATGTAGGAATCACCAGGTGGAGGGGAGTGGAGGGTTTAGATAACTCTGAGAATAGAAAACAAAACCTTACCACTGCAATGGGGCTTCCCTTAAATGCAAGTTTTGTCTAGGGGACTCAACCCCCCCAGATATACTCGCCTGATCCTCAGTCCTGCGGTAATCATCACTTACCTCTTTGTTCCGGCTGTACCTTGGGGTCCTCATTTCTAATGCAAGTGAATAGACCTGCATGAGACGTAATGACATCAGCGATCCTTAATGACCTAATGACATCAGCAGACCACCAGAGCCAGTGGGAGAAGAGGCTGCGGGGACTAGGTATAGCAGCCTGACAGGACCGAGGATCAGGTGAGTTTATTGACAAAGCAAGGACTTAATCCTTGCATGCGGGGGTAGCCGTACTGCAAGGGTAAGCTGATTCAATTCCCAGAGTTCTTCTTTAATTGCTTTGATAACTGAAGAAGGGTTAATTCTGTCAATTATACATTAACAAAACAGTACACACACTTTCAACGCCTTTAATTTACCGATCGCTGTTTTATACTTTAATGTAACAGCTAAAATAAATGATCTCAGCTGAAAATGTACTTTTCTAAAAAAAAAAAACACCCGCTACAAATGGATAGTTATTGTATTTGTAATTTTCCTAAGAAGCCAAAATCCATATTTCAACATAATATATAGCATGGCAGTAATGCATTCATAATCAAACAATTCATCTTTAATAACTGGCATGTCAAAATGTGATACATTAACCTGCTCCCACCCAGATCAGCAAATTCATTTTCAGATTGCTATTAAAAGCATTTGTGAAATGTGTAAGTGCATTACAAGAAATGAATATAATTGCGTCAGAAGAATCTAGTATTGTGATATTCCCAAAGAATACTTCCCGCCTGCCTGGAATGATGGAGAGATACGTATTAACCATTTCATCTGTGGAGATGTTTTACCCTATTCATGGCTAGACTGACTTCTGTGGTTCATTAGGATGCCAGCAAGCAGCCAATCACTATTATCTGTAATCAATGCATGGATACATGTCCAAATGACGTCATCAGGTTTCCACAACAACTCCAGGGCAGATAATCCCCTTCCACAGGAGGAATAATAAACAATATGGAGCCTGGATCAATCAAGTCCCAGACACATCACTACAACCAGAGACTGCCATTCAGAGCTTTGTTCCAATGCTTGCCTAAAGCTGGGTACATATGGTTAGATTTTTCTTTGTTCAGCCTCAACGAAAAAAATATGACAGATTCCTCCATCCACACTAACAGCTGTTAGCTGAGTACATTGTATTCTGTCACAATACCGGAACAGTACTTGCAGCTAATGGGCTGCAAGCAGTGTTCGACCGATGATTTTCCATCATGTCCCCTTAGCTCTAACTAATGACTGACGTCAGTCAAGTAGATAAAGCCACCAATGGTTCGAATTTTAGCCGCTCCATGTGTACCCAGCTTTAGAGGAGACTTAACGCCCAATTGAAGTCTAAAGCTGTCCAAACACTGTACGAATTTCATTATTGTGTGTGTCCCTGTCAACACCCTTCCATCCGACAATCAGAAAAATCAAAGGTACTGAATGGGAAATTTTAGGGCGAACAGGGAAGCAGTCAATCAGCTGCCGTCACTGCTCCGGTATTCTGACAGCGGCACACCAGGACACAGCAAGAGATTTGTTTAGTGTGGATGGAAGAATCTGTTATATTTTTGGTTCAGCCCGCAGGCTGAATAAAAGGAGAACTATGGGGTTAGGGCTTTTTTCCCATAGTTCTCCTAAGGGTAACGGGAGGACACAATCTAGCGTCCTCCCGTCACCCAAAGCTCAGCATAGCTCGCGGTATACTGAGACACCGCAGCCGGAACGGATTCTTAACAATGCTGTCGAGATCCACCCAGCTGCGTGAGTGACAGCGGGCTCTGCCTATCTAGAGGCAGAGCCAGCTGTACCCGCCCTTCCCCCGTCTGTTACGCCAGTCAGCGCTGGAGGATCGGACAGGGGAGGAATCCCTGCAGGGAGCCGTGAGTGACAGTCACGGCTCCCTGTAGGGATAGAGCGAGCGAGCGACGCTATGTGTTCGCTCACTTCCCGATCTACTGAGCCGACCTGTGACAGTTTCATTGTCACAGGTCGGCTCAGATTATGAGACTGAGTGAAAATCACTCGCCTCATAATTCTCCTTTAATAAAATATAACTGCATATGGCCACCTTTATACAAATCTGCACCCATCACTGTAGGTTTCAGCAAAAGTAACAGGTTTTCAGTGTCTTAGCTATCATATTAGTGTAAAAACGCTGCACTTCCACTAACACAACAGTTGCCCCACCACTAGCCTGCAGCCCTCAGCCCCTGCTGAGTCAGTCCTAAAGTTCTGCAATCACACTCTCTTCTGATTGCTGAGCTATAAGTCTGACTCAGCAGGGGGTGGGATGGACCGCTGCAGTGAGACCGCTGCTTTCACACAGAGATAATAGCATTCCTTAGCTGTAGGTTAGGAGGAGGACAGGCTGTGTTAGTGGAAGTGCAGAGTCTATTCACTAATATGACAGCACCTGTTATCCCGCTGCACTCTGACATACTGGGCTTTGTGAAATGCTGGCTGGCCTGGCTGTTGTGCTGATCTAGTGGCTTCAATACTTTATGAGTCATTGAATGCAGATCAAGAGATTTGACTTCAGTTGCTGCATACTTGTAAGAAAAAGTCAAACTATTCTGTATATGAATGTGTAAAAGTACAACATATATTTGTTGAGCTTTACTGGGTAAGATTTCAGAAAGGAATACAGTATGAAAACACCACATTTTATGAATACAATTGTTTTTCTTTTCAGATGGTGATATAACTGTTTTTTCTTTGTTGGACTTTATACAGTTCTTCTACCTCTATGGCCTGTCTATGGCCACTAAAGTACTCAAACTAACAATACTTATGTGCACCCTTCTTATTCCTCACTCCTGCTCATAGGGACCAACTTCGGACTTATCCTGAGGGGTATGGGTCTTTAAGCAATAGTCCTATCTAGGGATTCATTCAGGGATCGTTCCTGACCCATCGGGATAGATAGCATGGAGGGTTTTAGAGTGGTAGGTAGGGATGCACCAATACCGTTTTTTTGGTATCGAGTACCATTATTTTATTTTTGTTGGTACTTGCCAGTACCGAATATCATGACCAGAAGTCCAATTAAGGAAGCCGGGCAGCGTGTAACGACTCGCCGCCCGGCTTCCCGATTAGTTGGGAAGCCGGCTCCATGCTACCTTGTCACCGGGTGAGGAGGAAGCATGGAGCCGGCTGTCTAGCTAATCAGGAAGCCGAGGGGCAGGTAATCAGTCACCGCCCGACTTCCTAACTGGCCAGCTTCCCGGCCAATCAGAAAGCCGAGTGGTGAGTCATTAAATGCCGCCTGGCTTCCTGATGGGCCATGGTGGCGGCTAATCAGGAACCTGGGCAGTGTGTAATGACTCGCCCCCCGGCTACCTGATACTAGAAGTTCCAGTATCAGGATAGGCATCCGGAGTATTTGGGCGAGTACTCTGTATATGTATATTAGTATCGGTATTGGTGCATCCCAAGTGGTAGGGATTGTTTGTATTTCTCGTCCCCAGAAACAAGAATTTTCTCTGCGGCTGCCATGGAGAAGGAAAAAGGGGCTTTTCTGGGCACAATGAAATCAGTGGAATAATAAAAGTTATTAGAAGGCTGAGTGCATTGTTTGACATGACAGGTTACACTTATCACCCGATTCGATAATTCCTAAGAACACAGGTCCAACTTTGCCTATTGCGATGAATATTAAAAAAAAGATATGAGGACCCAACTCTTACAACACAGGGGATTGTGCAAAGTTCATAGAAGGGAGTAACTAAAATAGGGTAAAAAGTGGGGTTTTCTTCCCTATTTTAGCTGATTTTTCCCAATGAACCTGAACCTGTTATGCTAGATTGACACTTCCCAAGCCAAAAGACAACTGCACTGAAATTTCTGAACATCGGCAGACTAACCACACTAGACACAGTTGTAGCAGACACATTAGGCTTTGCACGGTCTAATGCTCATTCAGATGGAGCAGAGCTGCATCTCGATTACACCAGTTAAATAAATCATTATGGAAAATGTGAAAAACTAATGACAAAAATAAACAGAAGTATTGGTGCAGCTATATAAGCACTTGTGCTGCTCAAAGGGAAGACATTAAATCATTGATGAGGTCTTGTTACAATTTAAAACTCTGTATATAAAGATACTTTACATGTGCAAAGTGATTTGTTATCAATTTTACACTACAACCCTTAGATGTCAAGCCCATCACAAAGGCAAAACATACTGCCCCAAATATGTTAAGCTACGTTGCCCCTAGCTAAAATTAGTACAAAGGTTTTCATAAATTACATCTAGAATATGCAAAGCACCATGGCTTTAAAGTGAATCTATCATGTCCATCAAAGTGTATAAACTAGCTCTACTGGTAAACGTCAGGCAATATATTTCTATTTGTGTTCAGACCAGTTCCTTTGTGGCTGGGGAGGCTCCTGAATCTTGGGCCCAAGTCAAAGCCCAGTACCAAGCAAAATGAATAGTACCTGATCCCTTCCTGCTCCCAATAATGCACAAGATGTTTTTATTTAGAAAAAGACCATCACACAACTTTTACCTTACATGGGACTGCACCTATTCTGGGAGAGTATGGGTCCAGCGCTGCAGTCTTGCTTTGCCATTCACAGGTCCAACACTCTATTATTTAGCTTTAGTAATCTTGAGCCTTATAGAACACTGCCATTGGACAGCCAATAGAAGTGTCCAGGCCATTCAGGCAGTGATGTGGGTACTCGAAGAAGGAAGGACCCTCCTACTGAGCAGTCTAAAAGATGGAAGACTCTGGACCTGGAGCATCATATGACCACAGATTTAGATAAATAAATGAGGAAATTAGATGCATTTTTTCTGCAGTGATTAGTGGGGACAAGGGGGTTCTGCCTGTTGGGGCAGGGGGGTGGCATACTGGCTTTAACATCACATTGTTCACCACCGTCATACAATTTTCCAATGCCAAATCACTTTATGTCTAAAAGATGGAAGACTCTGGACCTGGAGCATCATATGACCACAGATTTAGATAAATAAATGAGGAAATTAGATGCATTTTTTCTGCAGTGATTAGTGGGGACTAGGGGGTTCTGCCTGTTGGGGCAGGGGGGTGGCAGACTGGCTTTAACATCACATTGTTGCCTTCACCACCGTCATACAATTTTCCAATGCCAAATCACTTTTAGAGGTTCTGCTATTTCACAGCAGGAAGGGAGCATAGACACACTAGGGGATAGAACTTGACCTGAAGCAGGAGAGAAGCTAAGCCCCATATAAAGCCTGAACTAGATGTGCACAGTGCAGGAGTGCATTTGTGCAAGATTTGGGATTCTCAGAGCTGTTTGCAAGTAGAAATACATAATAATTGTTTTAGTCAGCTGTAACTGTACTACACTCCAGTGGTTCTAGTTGTACAGTTAACCACAGGGACAAACCAGGGAAATTTCAAAGCTGCAACCACTATCCCAAAATGAGCAATACTCCTTTTTTAAGCATGGTCACACGGAGGACATCTGTACACTGCTTATGACCGCGATCAGCTGACAGGTCACAGCCATGCCACAGTCCAGAAGAATGCCGACAATATTGTCAGGATCCAACCTAGCTGCCTAACTGACCACTGGCTTTGCATCTCTGTGTGTGGCTGACAGCCAGAGCCAACCGTGTCTGCCCTCTTCCCTGGGCTGTCCCTCCACTGAGCACTGAAGGATCAGAGAGGGGAGGGGGAAATCCCTGTGGCGGGCAGTAAGTGACAGTCACTGCTCTCTGCAGACAGCAGAGACTGACTGATAAGCGGTCATGTGATCACTCAGCTTTCGGTCTTAAAGTCGGTGTAAGACACTGCTGCTGTCCCATGCTGGCTCCAAGTATTGGGGAGAGTATGTTTTACTCTCCCCATCCACCTCCTTTAATGAAATAAAGGCATATTGTTAGTGAAACAGCCTATAGCATCAAGATCACCAGTGCTCAAATTAAAAAGTGAACAAGAACTGCATGCTACTGAGAGAAGCCAGTCAGATAGAGAATGTGGTATCTAGGAGAAATAGTTCTTGTTTCATTTGTTTTAATAAAAGACTCAGAGTTGGCTGTTATGGCACTTGACTATCTAGGCAGAGTGTTATTACATAGCAGAGTCATCTGCTTGTATAGATGTATTCAGCACATTATATTTGTAATCACTGTGTAGTTATTAAAGCGAGGGAAAGGCATTTCAGAGTTACATTTGCATACTAGGAAAGAAGACCAAAAATCCAAATTACAGACAAAAGAACTTCCTAAATGTAGGGGGATTCTTGAAGAATACTGTGTGAGCACAGCATGGCAAAACACATGCACACAAAACTGAAAATAAACTCTCTGGGGAGCTGACAAGTTGAATAGTGAGGACATTAGCAAC
This sequence comes from Nanorana parkeri, assembly GCF_000935625.1. Lineage (NCBI taxonomy): Eukaryota > Metazoa > Chordata > Amphibia > Anura > Dicroglossidae > Nanorana > Nanorana parkeri. The sequence continues at coordinate 1,656,662 of NW_017306292.1, read as the reverse complement.
TATAAATTAACGAGAGCAAAGTCTGTTGCAGAAACATAGAGCTGGATGTCTGCTAAAACAAAAAAAGGAAGCTGTTCATTTAGCCTTTAAAAGCATAGCTGGGGGCTTTGGGCGTCTGGTTACAAAACACATCTCCAAAGGTGAAATTCATTACAATTTGAATGGCGTTTGAATTCTACTCTTTTTTAATCTTGCCGAAACGCTATGTTAAAAGGATTTATGGGTGTTGCCCAAAAGCAACCACAAATTTCAGCCAAACTAGTGTAGAAAAAGTATCTAGAATATGATTGGTTGTTCTGGACAAGGCAGATACCTTTATCCTTGACCTCCATTGTAATCTTCGACCTCCTCCATGATGTTCTACTCTTACCTTTAGTTCCTTTTCAAGTCTGTCTACTTCAGCCCCCAGTGTATCAATGATGTTCTCCCCATGTTTAAGCATAAAAGCCTCTAACTCTTCTGGGGTCTTCACTTGACAAATTTCCTGCAACATAAATGAGATGAGAGCGTTATACACTTTTGTGTTTGCCCAATCTGGTTAATAATTATTTAGTTACTAAAAAAAACCCTGCCTTGTTTTTTTTTTATTATTATTATTATTATAGGCTGGTAACACACAAAATAAATTCATTTGTATTTATTTTTTAAATACTGTCATTGTATCTGACATTTGCTGTAGTAAACCGAGGTACGCAGTCATCTTCAGATTGCAGTAAAAATGTGGAAAAGTCATCAACAGGAACGAAGTTTAAAAAAAAGAATGAAAATATACAAAAGTGGATCCAGAGTTATGCTTCCCTCTGAACAAGCTAGGGGTTAACGGTTCTATGGATGCAAGTTTTTTTTAGGTTTTTTTTTATGTAAACACAGCTTATTGGTAACAAGTGAGTGTTACACCAATGGGATTACATGCTGGTAATCTCCTTGACTAGACTCCTTTCCTCTTACTGGAAGTTCTACACACACTGTCCTATAGGCTTGTACCTCCTCCGATGCTTTATGCTGAAAGGCATAGTGGCTCGAAACCTGAGCTTTTAAAAGTATTTTAGAATGTATTTAACCATGGCTTTTTTGGGGCTGTTTCTGTTTTTTTCTTTGACACTGTTATTTATTCAGGTTTTATGGAAAATATCATAGGTGTATCCATGTGAGTCCACATTAGAACACTAGTTGATTACATGCATTTTCCTGTCCATGCCTTTTCTTTTCATTGATTAAACCAACAGACGTGTTTTTCTTTTCTTTTTTTTTTTTTTAAACATAACAAATTATCTTTGTGCCCAAAACTAGATCAAAGCAATGCAGAAGAGTTGTCTGAAGTGAATGGATTCTACATAACATTTTCAGTGCTGGTTAGAAAATAGACATGGGATTGCTTGATAAAAGGCAAAGCCCTTTTATACCTTTGCTCCAATCTTCATACAAACGCCCCACTGTGCCTGTGTATTCCGCATATTAGCAATGGAGGTGCACAACGGATACGTCTGAATTATATGTGTACTGAATTCAATTCTTTTGAACTTACCTGAAGCAATTGGTCAATATCTTGCTTTTCCAAATATGATCTTGTTACAACCCGTCCATCAAAATCCACTTCTGCTTTAAATCGTACTTTACTCATTCCCAAATCTGTAGCTTTTACATCATGAATAGCCCTGCAAAGACATTTGAAGAATTAGTCCAGTGACAAACCTTTATTGAAATTTATGCTAAAAGCTCCAGCTAGGCCAGTAAGGGGAGGGCGTCTCCACACTCGGACATCTCCCGCTGCTCCTGCTCTGACCATACCAGAAGCAGAATTGTTGTTCCTCATTCTATAGGGACCAATGGAGAAGACACTACATCAGCAGCTGTCCAACTTTTCAGCCTTACAGAAGAGACCAGCACCTCATCTATCTTATACAGCAAATGTTTACATTTATACTAGAAAGCATCATTCACACGGATGAGCACAGCTATACAACATGCATGTCCGTGCAGAGACCTTTGCCCTGGAGGGACAGGTGCTGCATATAGCTACTTGCTGCCACCTGTACGTCTCTATGACATGATGTGGCCACATGCAGCTACACGCCATTCCAAACTTGCACATCGATACAATGCATGTCTTTGGACGCAGACTGTTGTGGGCCTCTGCACGGAATTGCACGCATTACAGCTTTGCATGTTTGTATACTACTGTAGGGCCTAAATGTTACACTGCAACCTTAAAAAAAAAAAGTTCTGGTGTGGACCAAGTCTCCCAAGTACCGTGTTTCCCCGCAAATAAGACCTCCCCCAAAAGTAAGACCTAGCACTATTTTTCAAGATTCCTGTAATATAAGACCTACTCCGAAAATAAGACCTAGTTTGGCGGTAGCATATACTTTACTGCCCTGTCCATTTCCCGACTGCTGCACAGCTGGTACCGCTGTCCCTGATGGCAAAGGAAGCTGTATAAAGCAAGGCTGCGGCAGCGGAGGGAGCAGAGGCGCATTAGCCGCTACTTCGTCTATAGCGCCAGTTACTGGCTACTGTGACAGGTGGAGTGACACCAGATGCACTCCGCCTGTGAAAGAACGGAATCTTCTTTACCGATACTGACCAGCAGGAAAATAACGAGAGCAACAGTATCATTCTAATTCTTACCAAGAAACCCAATAAGATTACTTTTTTTATTTTTATTTCAAATTGCTTCCTTACCTTACAGCAGGATCGCTCTCTAGGAATTCCGTGAGACGCTGCACTTGTTCCGGCTGTATGGATCGACCTATGAGGGCCTCTGTGTTGGTGTAGATAAGGAAAGCAGAAACTGCTCCCAACAGTGTCCCAACTCCCAAGGAGCCCAGACTGTCATATAATGGGTTCCCTAGTAATCAATCACAGTGACCCATTAGTATAAATCAGACCGAACATGAACACAACAAAAACGTACAGATCTTATATATCCACAAAATTCCCTCCAATACTACACAGGTGAGTGTAACAAGTTTGACAGAAGTTTCTCTTCAGTGATAAGAAGGTCAGTAGAAAGTCATTGCAGACAGCACTAGAGATCAGCAGAGCGGATCAAAGTATTAGAAACCTTAAAATTGAACCTGTCTCTGTGACAGGTGACGCACAATAAAACAAGGAGATGTGTGCTCGCAGTTTGTAGAATTAACAGATGTGGCTTGTGAGATTTATGAAGAGGAAGATGGCATTAAAAGATCAAAAAACAGCCGCGCGCGCACATAATTCATGGAGATTTGCCTTGGGTGTCTGTACCCAATGATGGGAATGAGACTGGTATAAAAAAAGATGGCATCTTCAGAATTAACTGCCTCACTCCTGTGCCGATGTGCACCACAGGACACCAGCAAAGAGGTCTTGATACTAGTTCTAACACATATAATACATACACACCATTTTACCATTCAAATATGAATTTCTGTTAAGAGTGTTACCCTATATTTTTTACTAAACAACGTAGTAAAGTTGTACTAGAATTTAGAAAAAAACCTCTAATTTTAGCATCTAAAAGAGAAAGTATTGTCAATGTTTTTTTAGATAACATGAAAAAGAGATCAGCTAGCTATAAAAAAGCCCTTAGTATGTGCTAATGTTTCAGAAATGTGCTTTTTTCTATGTAATTCATAATTGTTATAAGTAGAAGAGGCAGACAGATCTTCATTACATATGCAGGCACTGCTTCCTGCTTTGCAGTGCAACACAAAGGTTATGCTTTACTGCTCTATCTCACAATGCTAGTCTATAGGTTGTAGGGCTGCAACAACTAATCGACATCATCGATTATAATCGATTATTGAAAAAGTTGTCAACCGCCCAAATCCACGATCGGCACAGGGACGCGGGGAGAAGAAGGTAAGGAGGTGCAGTTGTGGGCGGATGACAGCCGCCGACAGACAGGCCCGATCTCAGAAACAAGTTGCTGGAAGACTGCTCAGGTAAGCCTGCACTTTCCCCACACATGGTGCTCTATAATGTATTGCTGGGATTTGTATTCCTCTATAGCTGATGGTACATTGTGCTGTATATTATACAGAGCACGAACCCGTACCGTATCAGCTATAGAGGACTACAAATCCCATCCATACATTATACACTGTAAATATAATGTATTGCTGGGATTTGTTGTACTCCTCTATAGCTGGTGGTAGTCTGCATTGCGCTGTATAGAGGTCTACAAATCAAGGAATAATACATTATACAGCGCAATGCGGAATACCACCAGCTATAGAGTACAACAAATCCCAGCAATAGTACATTATACAGTGGTGCAATGCCGAATACCACTAGCTATAGAGGACAACAACACCCAGCAAATAATACATTATACAGTGGTGCAATGCAGAATACCACCAGCTACAGAGGACTACAAAACCCAGCAATAGTACATTATACAGCGCAATGCAGAATACCGCCAGCTATAATGTACTATTGCTGGGATTTGTTGTATTCCTCTATAGCTGGTGGTATTCTAAATTGTGCTGTATAATGTACTATTGCTGGGTTTTGTAGTCCTCTATAGCCGATGCCATTCTGCATTCATTGCTGTATAATTTTACACTTTTCATTTCACTATATTGCACACCACACTTTTTTTTTTTTTACTTCCACCGCTCCAAGCTTGCTCCTGTGATGGACTACAATCTCAATACAAACTAGTAGTCCCATCACTGGAGCCATTTTTAAAAATGTATTTTATTTTTTATCCGATTAAGCGATTAATCGAACGTAATAATCGGCTAACTAATCGATTTTGAAAATAATCGTTAGCTGCAGCTCTAATAGGTTGGCTGACTCACTCAAAACATGGAGGAAGCTGGGAACAGTGGGGGAGAGACTTGACAATTGAGTCCTACTTGAATCTACTCTCCCTCCAGTGTGTTATCTACAAATAAATGGAACTTTGACACACAAAATGGAATTCTTCATTTCGAATGGGGTGATCCATCACTCACAGGGTCACTGCTACTAACTGAGGCCCTGGTGAGGAGAATTCTTACACTGCCTCTTCCTCAAACTATGAAGAAAAAAAAATGTCATCTGTCCCAGCAGGGTCCTAAAGAATAGAAATTAGCTTTGAGTGGAGTTGCTTTTACCTGTCACCTCTATTGCCCCCCTCCCAAACATACATATTTTTTTCTACATAAATTGCACCTCATTGTAAAAAAGAAAAAAACATCTCACCAGTCAGTGACGTCAGCCCCATGCAGGAAGCAGCCATTACAACCCCCAAAACTGCAGCAGCATCTTCCATCAGGACTACGTTGGTGCTTGGGTCACGGGATTGAATCACTAAGAACAGCACAACAGTATAAAATAAGACAGTATTCAAAATAAAATGACCCCAAACCATTCCCACAGTGTCATAGGGTAAATAATGGACATACCATACTGGTAAAAGGACAATCCCTTTGCCCTTGAACTCTTCTTAATTTCATTAATAGCAACAAGGAGCGTAGCTAGAAAAAAAGACCATTGCAGTATTCACATAAACATGTAACATGCAACACAGCATATCATCACATTATCATTAATATATACAAACAAAGATTTAAAAAATGATATATACCCTCCCTCAGTTGGGGGGTCATGTGATACACATAACCAGATAACACAGCATATCATATCATATACTATATAATAAACACAGCCGGTCTAGATTTAATTCCTGAATCTTATATATAGACAGCCTGGATCTGGTACAACAACCACCAGCAGGATCAATAGAAATGTCTAACCTCTAATGCAGCTGTTGTCTTAATCGATTTAGAAAATGTACAGAGCCCAGTACAATGGAGGTTGATTTAAGTATGGGGAGAGCTATTTTCCTCAGCATGTACTAGTAAGTTAAAGGAAGGAGGAATAAAAGGTATCTCTGACAATTTTCAGGCAGGTTTTATTGTGTGGATGTGCAATTAAGGTGCCTTTTCTGGCCATTTTCCTGAATAATTAAACTATGTTTTATTGGAGACCAAACAACCAGATCAAAATGCACAACACTGCACCCATGTACACTGATCATACATACACACATACGCTAGTCTTTAATTATATGTACTAACCCTTTTGCTGCCAGAGATATTTTTGCACGGTAAAATGCACATTTTAGGCCTGAAAATGGCATAAAGCCCCCAAAATATTACATTTTCTAAAACCAGAGAGCAGACAAAATGCTGGCAGTTGTACATTTTTAATGCCACACAATATTAGTGCAACAGTTGATCAAACTAAAATTTTAAGTAAAAAATACATCCAAATGTATTTTATTGTACACAAACACAATATAATACCAATATTTTTGAAAAATATAAAAAATTAGATTGTGTCCAGTGGACAGATACCAAAACATGCCGATTGCATGCGTCCCTAAAAGGGCAAAAAACCTTGGTACCCCAAATTGTCGGCGACGCTTTAAAAGCCTGTACAGGTCATCAATTTAGAGTTAACAGTAAATGATGGCCCTAGAATTATTGCTCTCTCTAGGGCAGGGGTGCCCACAATTTTTGTGTTAAGATCTACTTTTCAAATGACGAGCTACATGAGATCTACCAACAAAAAATAAAAAAAACTCCCTCGCTCTCTCTCCTTGTTCATCCGCCTGGCTGTTTCTCCTCTCTGTCCTGGCTGTCATTCCTCGTTCTTTCTCCTGGCTGTCTCTCTTTGCTCTCTTGGCTGTCTCTCCTTCCTCTCTCCCCTGGCTGTCTCTCCATGCTCTCTCTCCCCTGGCTGTCTCTCCATGCTCTCTCTCCCCTGGCTGTCTCTCCATGCTCTCTCTCCCCTGGCTGTCTCTCCATGCTCTCTCTCCCCTGGCTGTCTCTCCATGCTCTCTCTCCCCTGGCTGTCTCTCCATGCTCTCTCTCCTGTGGCTGTCTCTCCATGCTCTCTCTCCTCTGGCTGTCTCTCCATGCTCTCTCTCCCCTGGCTGTCTCTCCATGCTCTCTCTCCCCTGGCTGTCTCTCCATGCTCTCTCTCCCCTGGCTGTCTCTCCATGCTCTCTCTCCCCTGGCTGTCTCTCCATGCTCTCTCTCCCCTGGCTGTCTCTCCATGCTCTCTCTCCCCTGGCTGTCTCTCCATGCTCTCTCTCCCCTGGCTGTCTCTCCATGCTCTCTCTCCCCTGGCTGTCTCTCCATGCTCTCTCTCCCCTGGCTGTCTCTCCATGCTCTCTCTCCCCTGGCTGTCTCTCCATGCTCTCTCTCCTGGCTCACCTTGCTGTATTTTGCAACAGGCTGTGTAAACTAACATTCTTTGATTTAATATATAGCACTTCAACCACCAGTATCCACCAGAAAGGTGTCAGGGAGCTTGGCTCAGCAGACTCAGGCTAATAGGTAATCATGTGTGCACAGCTAAATAAATATACCAAAATGGAATAAAGGGGCCGCCATTCACACCCTTCGTGATCTACCACCATCAGCTTTGAGAGCTACTGGTAGATCACGATCTACCTAATGGGCACCCCTGCTCTAGGGAGTGTGGTGCAATCTTGTTTTCTTACGTAGGTGCACCCAACGCATGCGTTTACATATGTGTATGTACACAGGGGCTTTAAAGGAGAACTATGGGGTCAGTGCTTTTCCCCATAGTTCTCCTTAGGGTAACGGGAAGACACAAACTAGCGTCCTCCTGTCACCCTAGGCTCAGTATACCGCGAGCTACAGCTCAGCCCATTTGTGAGGTCAGG
>NW_017306292.1:1582251-1648607 GCF_000935625.1 Nanorana parkeri | reverse complement strand
TGTGTTCGCTCACCTCCCGATCTACTGAGCCGACCTGTGACAGTCTCATTGTCACAGGTCGGCTAGAACTATGAGGTGAGTGAAAAGCACTCACCTCATAGTTCTCCTTTAAAACATGTTTTTTAAATTAACTTTACTTTTGTAAACCTTTTTTTAACACGTAACTCTATTGCTACCAATAAACCTACTAGACCCCTAATGTCACCTATGGACCTCAATGAAGCTAATCAAGCACAGATCGTGTTTAATCAGCTTCTTCCCCAGTCACAGTGGCCAGGGAATGACAGCTCAGAAACTGGAAGTAATGAAATCCTCATCATTTCCAGGTTCATTCACTGGAGGGGAGACCAGTGAATAGATGTTTTCTGATCTCCCCCTGCGCTCCCTGCCAACCCGCCATGGCCAACTCTGGCCCACAGCAGCACCTGCAGGGGGGAGGGGGGAGTATTGGGGGGCGACTGTTGTAGAAGTGATCGGGTCATTTCTACCTGAAAGATGACAGTCAGCTGAAGGAGTATAACCACACTCCCGACTGCTATACAAGCCAGGAGTCTGTTTACAGCTCCCTGAAGCCACAGAAGTAGTACTTACATCCGTGGAAGCAAAAGGGTTAAACAATTTAAAGTGTATCTAAATCCTAAACTTTTTCTCTTTTGTTTTGGAAAAAGAGGGAAAAGAATTGGACCGTGGTCAGAATTTTATTGCGATCCATACTGGGGAGTTTAACCTTCTGTATTTGCCAGAAAGTGATGGGTGATACAGATATATACGGTGGGTACTGAGATTGTATTACATTTTCAACATTTCTTGTAAGGGTTAAGTGTGGACCTTCGTTTTTACTCCTTCCAATGCTCCCTATTGGTCCTCTTAAGTGACATGTGACAATACCCAATAGGGAGTCCTGGGAGATGGTAAGGACCTGCTGTGTTTGGCAGGTCCAAACACAGCAAGTGGTGATTTGCATGTAACATTAACTGCCTAAATCACCGGATCCTGATTGTTTTGACATGCAGTTTTCACTGAAAATCAGCTCTGTCTATACATTTCTTTCATCATATACTCAGCTTATAACACTAAGGTCTGTGATATGTTTCTGTGAAATAAGCCACAACATGAAGTGTACGGTCAAAAAATATTGCAGATGTGTGAATTAGACCAAAGATAAGCTAAACGAGCATATTTTATATGTTATACTCTTTATAACTACTGCAGTATTACCTGATTGTGTGTGTATAATATTATATATATATATATACACATATATACACACACACACACACACACACTATTATCCAGTTTGCCTCTTTATTACTCATTCACATGTTAGATACAGTACAGGAATCAAAAACTAAAGATGGCTGCCTACCTCCTTCAGAAACTAATGATCCTGCAAGTATAAAGTATGCCTGGAATAGAAGAGAGAGAAACACTTTAGCAACCGTAGAAACAAATAACAGGCTCTAAGAAAGAAAGAAAGAAAGAAAGAAAGAGGCACACCTACCCATAGCAGCGATTCTATTGGCTGTGGATGCATTAAACCCATGATGCCATGGTACCATGACAATCCAGAGCCCATCATAAAAATGCCTACACCACTGATCAATGAAGCAATATACCGCATGTTGGTAAAGCCATATCTGTAAAATGAAGACTGAAGAAATTAGTGAAAATACACATTATAGAAGCTATGCAATTATGTGGTTTGGAGATGACATTAAAGGGCAGTGTACGGGTCTTCTCCATACAGTTTTTTAGATGCACACAACAAATAGATTTGTTTCAAGTTAATAATGTAATCAATGTTTAAAAATCTTCTTTATATGTATTTGTTTGTAATTGTATATGTAGAAGGCGCATCCATAATTGCTCATTACATATGCAGACTCTGCTTCCTGCCCTAGCAGTGCTACACAATAGCTGCACTGCTCCTACTTACAATGAACGTCTAAGAGTTGGTCGATTCACTGAAAACAAAAGCACTCCCATTGTGGCTGATATTTTATCTCAACAGTTGTTAAAGGTAAAAGCCAGCTTTGAAAAATAATAAATGCACACTGCTCCATAAAAGAAAACAAATGTGTATCTATTTATGTACTTATTTATTTGCATTAGAGCCAGTAAAGCATTCTAAATCTAAATCAGTGGATTCCAGGTGCAGCCCCATGGCTACTGCAGACTCTTCCTCCAGTCCCTGTTCATACCTGTAAGTACAGACTGTCAAGTTACAGGGACAGGAGGAAGTGTCAATGGACTCTAAGTGCTGTGACATCACTGCACTTGTATTCCACTGAAAACTACACATCCCTCTGCCGTAGTAGCTGATGGAACTTGTAGTTTCTTCATTCACAGATGCTGTCAAAAGATCTGTGAACGGATAATGCTGCTGTGTGGTTGAAGCCACGCACAGCCCACTGAATTAAAAACAGAGCGGCAGCCTGCGGGGAGAAGGACCCTGTGATTCAGGTAAGCGGGGGGCAATTTATGAATCTCTATATTTAACGCAATAAAAAAATAAGAATGGGCGAGTATGTAAACTGTGAAAGCCACATTAAAATGACTTTTCCTGAATCACTCCTGGAAAATACATTATAAATTGTATAATAGTGCACTGCAGAAAGAATGCTTAATCAGCTTTCCCAATATCACTGCAGGATGAGACATTTAAAAAGGAGAACTATGAGGTGAGTGCTTTTCACTCATCCTCATAGTTCGAACCGACGTGTGACAATGAAACGGCCACACGTCGGCTCAATAGATCGGGAAGTAAGCAAAAGCATACCGTCGCTCGCTCACTTCTCGATCATCTCCCTGCAGAGAGAGGTGACTGTCACTCATCACCCCCCGCAGGGATTCCCCCCTCCGATCATCCAGCGATGACTGGAGGGGGCGGGCAAAGCTGGCTCTTCCTCTAGATAGGCAGAGCCAGCTGTCATTCAAGCAGCTTGGTGGATCTCGACAGCATTGTCGGGATACTTCGTGGCTACGGTGGTCTTACATACTGCGAGCTGTAGCTCCGGTTATACTGAGCTTTGGGTCACGGGAGGACGCTAGTATATGTCCTCCCGTGACCCTTAAGAGAAGTATGGGGAAAAACACTTACCCCATAGTTCTCCTTTAAACTTGGTATAGGCGATCTAACAAAACAAAGCCTGGTGGTAACAGTAGTGCTAAAGCTACTGGCTATGTTAGAAATTCTTAGCAAATAGTATACGTCCTCTTTAATAATGGCAATACTACAGGTCTCCGCTGACACAAGAGACAGTTATTACTATCATTATACCCTGGTGACTGGACTGTCTGTTTAGAACCAGGAGGTTTCACAAACCTCCCATGTAGTTCTGGGGCAATCAAATCTGTATTGACACATTGCATGGCAAGAATGACTATAAATCCTTGGGTATGTTACCGACACTTTTCAGAGCTGAGGAAGCTACTTTGATGAGCAGAGAAAAGTGTTCAACATTACAGAACCAGTCCATCTGACTGTGATGAACTTCTATCTATGCCATCACCTGTATAAATGAAAGCCTTCACAGAGGTAACACACAACCTCTATAAGAACAGAACAGTAGCCTGCGTATGTAGTAAGAAAATATTTTCTCTTTCCTTCTTTAGTCTTACTTTAAAAAGACAATCATTTTCCTTTAGGAAATAATAGTCTTGTGGAACAGTTTGCAGAATGGAGATGGGGAGTAAACTACTGATAGGATTGGGTAATGCAGCACGTTCACTTTAAGATTTAGTAGAAATATGTACTGTAGGCTCTTGAAAAATATACACATATTAAAATAAAATACAGGAACACAACAAAAAGTACACAAATTAAGAGCAGGGCAGAGCCATTTAATATAGTATTATAATTCCGTGCCCTTTTCAGCGTTTCATAAAAAAAAAGTAATTTCATCCTGTATTTTTTTCTAATCCCTTCCCTGCATAGGCTATTTAGATCTAATCTTATTACTTTAATGTTATGCACCACAGCTGCTGATGAAATTGATTTAATCCCTTTTTTTAATGCATTCAGATGTTTAATGAACAGGGTAGCATTTAAATATTTGCTGAATACAATTCCAAATTTAATTCCTTGTGTCGTTATGTGTAATTTTAGATGTTTTAATATAGGAAATACATTTTCATATTTATAATTTTTTTTTTTTTTGCATTTAGAAGTCCAAAGAGCTAGTAATTATAGGCTGGGAAAAGGCTTATTGTGCTTTCCATGCAAAGATGTTTTGTGTAATAGCGGCTGCTGGAGAAGTAGAAGGGATGAGGGCTTGGGCTCTAATAAAGTACAGGGGCCAATGAATAGGGGACTAACTGTAGTAGAGAAAAGTCAAACTGCTACCCACAGCAACCAGAATCATTATTTTGAAAGCCGATATCTGATTGGCAGCTGGGGACAAAGGCTTGCTTCAGCTTTGTTCTGATTTTTCTAATCCTCTAATGGTGATATTGGAACAACATTTTTTCTATGCGTTTTAAATCTATAGCATTTCGCTGAGATAGGTGATCACCTCCTCCCTCCTACCACCCCCTACATGTCAGAACAGTTTTGTGGTTTATTTTTTTTTCCTTGGACAGGGAAAACTAGCAAATAAATCAGTACTCAAGCAGAACACACAGTTGAAGGTTGGTAGGGGCAGTTTATAATATATTAGAGAAGGAAAAGTTACAATTTGTTTTGTACCCTCCTTCCTAGTGGTGGAACATGGAACTCAGAATATTTGTACTGAGCACTGCAAGCAGCTCGAAGATTCTCAAAATCATTATCATCATCGTATCACCCTCTGATAACATCTCATAATGACATCATAGATCCAAAGGCTTAGGTTTTCAAATAAGACTTTCATTATTCAAAATGATTCTCAGATGAGTCATGTAGGCAGCACTGAGTAGTTGGCACTAAGCAGAAGCTTATGTCCCACCAGGCTATTTAGAAATGTTGTACATGTGTGGATTCCTACCTATATCCAAATTTAAGCTGGTAAATCACTGGTTTTCATGGGCTGACAGTTCTTATCTGTGCATTGCTGACTGTGGTGGAGACAGTAGACTGCGAGCATGTATAAGGATCAGAGACTGTTGTGAATGTGCTTAAGGTGCACACAGATTTAAAAGGGTGGTTGGATATGCAGCACAAGCTAACTGCTCTTAGGTAAAAGATGGCTGGCAAACACCTACACGCTTGGCATATAGCACTACAAAGAATGAAGAGGGGCATTTTATGTGTAAGGGTGTCCTTAGTCTGTCAAATGATGGGGACTTTATAAGTGCTAAAAAAAATTGATAAAGTACATAGTGTTTTAATCTCATTTTCAGTCTCAATTTATTAAAAGGATATCCTTTAGGGCAGCAATAAATCACATAGAGATCTATTTGGTAATACTATATTTTGAGTCCAATCAAAATCTAATTGCATCCTGAGCCCCGATGAAGGGGGAGAAGTGTTGCCGCCGAAACGCGTTTGTTGTTTTTTGTTTGATCATATTGTGAACAATTAAAGGCACATTGGGCTCCTTCACTTTTTGGTTTAGTGCCCTTTATTTCTGAACATTGAGCTACTTCTGGTTAGCCTACAAGGAAGGACCGTCTTGTTTGGGAACTGCCTTGCCAGTGCAAGTAAGCTTATTTGCAAAATTCCCTGCAATTGGACAATTTGAGCGAGCACACAAATCCCAGTGCTTCTTAAATGTGCTCCTTTGGAGTATCCAGGTAACTAGGACATAGCTATGTTCTGATGATTCCATTTCCTCTCCCTAATTTGCATTCTCTGAATATTCTCATTGAGCCACTAACATAAATATGTTATATATCGAGCCACCAACAGCCCTTAATATATTCTCCATGGACAAAATATGGAAATGCATTCCATAGGGTGGAAACAGGAAGTTCCACTTGCAGCATTGCTTTAGGAGTCACTTAGGTATTAAGTAGAGGGAAAGACACTGCACTGATTATGTAATTCTTCTCTACTTGCTACCCTCCTCATAGCCCATGGACTGGGAAAGGGAAAAGGACAAAATCTGCATAATTTTGCATGAGACTTTGCTCTCATTAAAGCCTTGCTTGTTTTCAGATCACTAAGACAAATTCTCCAAGTAATGACAAAAAAATAATACATGTTAAATAAATGAAAGTCAAAATGTTGTATAACTTTGTTAGCATCAGATGCTAATAATGTCAGATAATGAGGGATTTGTGATGTGAAGGATAAAGATATCTTACGGATGTCCAGGATCTGGTGTCCGCACAGACTGTGATATACCCACTGCTAACAGTGCCTGAAAGAGAGAGACAATATGGAAAATAAAAGCACACCTGACATTCTCTTATATTACAAATATATAGGTTAGCTGTGAATTTTAAATGCAACTCTGGCACAGTTACTTTTATATTGTACTGTCCACAGATTCACCCCCTTCCCAAGTCTTACACTTGGCTGTCTGGGATCCAGTAAGATATCACCCTTAATGGCACCAAGCAATTTCTCAAAATTTGTGTCCTGTGCATGCACTGAAACTCTCCATTCAATCCTATGAAGTGGACTGAATGGACAGTACAGTAACACCTTGGTTTACAAGTAACTTGGTTTGAGAGTGTCTTGCAAGACAAGCAAACATTTCTGAAAAATTCTGCCTTGATATACAAGCAATGTCTTGCAATAAGAGCAAAATTCTGTAGAAAAGCGCCACCCGAATAAGGCTGTAGCAGTGCGAGCGATGTGTCTGTTTAACTACAATGCAATGTCACATTTGATAGATTCCTTGTTAAGGTTTCACAAAATGAAAAAGATTCCATTGAGTCAAGAGATAGCAGTGATTCCGTTAGTGATAGTGAAAGTCGTCCTGCACAATAATCCTCCTCTCTCTTGTCCGCCTCACACCGGCCACGAAGGTACCGGTAATTGGTTTATTTTTCTTTATATTTTGTACAGTATTATATTACAGTACAGTATTGTAATCATTTTTATATGAATATTTTTGGGTTGTGGAACGAATCATCTGAATTTCCATTATTTCCTGTGGGGAAATTCGCTTTGATATACAAGTGCTTTGGATTACAAGCATGCTTCCAGAACAAATTATGCTTGTAAACCAAGGTATTACTGTATTAGGTTAGGGGATTGCTGTTTGATGACCACCTTGCATTTCAAGGTCATATGATATGTTTTTACTACGATATTGGATAAAAGAAAACCAAAATGTCTAGAGAGTCCCAAATCCCATTCACAAACTAAGAGTTTTAGTGTGGAGTGCTCTTCAAAAACCCAATTGCTGTATCTTTCGTATGGTTTTCAGCAAAAACATCTCTATGGGGTTGAATGGTACTTCATGTGAAATCCAAAATGCGTTACAAACATGAGACACCCAGATATGTGAATGAGTCCTAAAAAGTAGGAGGGCCTGTGTCGGTGGGCTTGTGTTTGCTTTAAGCAGGTTTTGCATTGCCATACAAACCTATGGAATGCAAAACCTGCAGCAGTATGTCTGTGAAGGTTCTCATTCATCCAGGTCTTTGTATATCTGTAAAAAAAAAAAAAAAATCAAGCCAACTGGACTTGCTTGTATTTTTTCTTGAAGACGTTGGTCATCCAACTAACTTTCTCTATTCCGTCATCTGACTAACTTTTTGAATTGAGAAAGCTAGTTGGATGACCAGTGAAATGTAATCAAGAAAAAATACAGCAAGTCCAGTTGCTTTGATTTATTTTTTACAGATATTGCTTGATGCAGGTTAAATGCAGGTCAGAAGGAGATCAATTGCAGGTCACATGCAATTGTCAATGAATTCTGAACGATCTCGGAGGCTTTTCAAACTGATGTCATTGAAACAAGCCCTAAATATACTATACTTTGAAAGCCTTTATTAGCTCATTTATTATATTCAGGGACATCAAGCAGCTCTTAAGATATTACCTCTGCTGGGAGAACTGGCATCATAGGCCCTGGCAGAGAAAACGCTGTTTTAGTTACTATTATTAATCCTGTCTGCACTGTACAGTTTGAAAAGCAACATGACTGCAGACCAGGAAAGACAACATGGAGGCCATCTGCCCACATACCTATTTAACAGAATGACAGGAGCAATAAAAATATTATCCCTATACTACCATGCACAGTATTGGTGTAATCACTGGAAAAGCAGCTCAGAAATGTTGGAAGAAGGTAGCCCATATGTACTGTGATGTTTGGGGAATTAGCTGGACCGCAGGACACAGGCTTTATCAGACAAACTGCATTTATTTTCCACAGCAGCAACAATAAACAGTCATTTCCTTCAGTACCGCAAAACAACTTAAAAGATTGCTTCCTTCAGCATAGAAATAATAAACTGTACCGTTTGCTTCCTTCAGCACAGAAAAGAATAACAGCCTCACCGGCTTGGAGGGTTTCAGTCCACAAGGTTATCACACTCTTAACTTCAGAGTTTCTCTCTCAGCCCACAGGCTCCCAGTAAAGTTCAGCTGCTTCACAACACCAGTACTTCCATCTGCTCCACAGCCTTGTCTGCAAACATTAATCAGGGCCTCTCTCTCTCTCTGTCTCTAGCTTCCTATCCTTTTGAACACACTTCCTGCAGCAGGTGTTAACCCATTTCTGTCCCTTAAAGGGACCACAACCCGAACAAAGGGAAATATACACCTCTCCCAGGACCCATCTTCTGGCGTCCTGTACAGTACATTTAGCTAAGCCCTGTCCATCCCCCATATCACCTGAAATCCAGACAGCCAAATGCATTTCCTCTTTTGAGTTATGGTCTGCAGTCATGTCTCTCTTTACACTGTACAGTAATACCTGGGTTCTCGAACACTTCTGCTCGCGAACAATTCAGTTTGCGAACAGGTAGTTTGGCAAAATTTTGCTTATGTTCGCGAACTCCAAATTCGGTGGCGAACACGACTGCGGCCATCTTCCCCGCTCTGACACATGGTCGTGGCTTCTTCTAGCAGAAGACGTGTATCCAAACCTCTGTTATTAACCTTAGTGGTGAGACAAGTTTTTTTACATGCTGACTTGTGAGTGTACCATAACACCTTTCTACTGTCTTCTAGCCAAGATCGCAGTCGCAGACCTGTGCACACGTCCCCACCTTATGGGGAAATTTGATTCGGTTTGCAACCAATTTGGTTTGTGACCAGTATCGTGGAAGAAATTAAGTCCGTGAACCAGAGGTACCACTGTACAGTGCAGGCAGGTTGAATATATGGATAGTAAATGTTAGCATTGACCTGGTACAGCAAAGACAGCTCACAAAGCACAGACAAAGAATAATCAGGAGGTAAGAGTTTATACTTGCAAACTTGTACAATGTTCGTTAATAGGGATGATTTTAGGATCAGACCGAATCTGGTCCGAACCTGAGATTCTCCAAACATGAGCACTCCGAATCAATCAGCTGCGGTATGGGCATTCCTCACCTTGCGGCTGCATGCAAAGCGGTGGGATACTTGTGCTGATATCATTTGACTAATACGACCACATAGCCATTCTAGGTAAATGTAGTTTAACAAACATAGGCATGTAGCCATATAACTATCCATGCTGCGGGCAGCCAAGTCCCCACCAGCAGCTAATTGGGTGGCACAGAAGGAGCTTCCTTCCATGTTTCGGAGGGGCTCCTTCCGGGTTCATCCCTATTCATGAATATGTTAAATAAAAATGAATGTTTCAGCCAAATACAACTTTTGTTAAAAATAAATATACTTCATATTAAATGCTCCAAATTCAGTTTGCAATTTGTTATTGGTATGACCTTTCCATTTAAATTAGCCAGCTTTGAGTTTCTAAAACTGACAAAATAAAACCGGCGCTTCTCTTTAACCATGGCAATTACTAGTGTTGTATGTAATGTAGAGAGAACACCTCCACAAATGGCATTGGCTTTATCCTGCAGTTTGCTCCATTATGCTGGGGCTAATTATTATATTATTATAGCAGGCAGATCCTCTCACTCAGCAGTCAGTTTCAGGAAGGTATCACAATGGCCATTCCCTTCATCTATGGAAGAGCAGCAGAGCAGGTAGAAGAATTTTGCTGAAATCCTCCAACACTGAATTTCTTATTTAATCTCTTTTGGTAAGTTCAATATACAATTGAAAACATTTTGTTACATTTGTTTGATAGAGCTCATAACTTTCTGGGCACTCTAATAAAACTCAAGCAGTGTTACTAGTGCTAGCCAATTTGCTTCTGAACTACAGAACATCCCCCCCTGTGCTATAGAGATGATAGGGGATGTGCTCTGTGGTCCTAAACCACTTCCTGTCCTATGGTGACAATGCTGCTGAGGTGGTCATGTTAGAAGAAGTGTGTTATTGAAGATCCTGTCCTATGGTGACAATGCTGCTGAGGTGGCCATGTTAGGAGAAGTGTGTTATTGAAGATCCTGTCCTATGGTGACAATGCTGCTGAGGTGGTCATGTTAGGAGAAGTGTGTTATTGAAGATCCTGTCCTATGGTGACAACAATGCTGCTGAGGTGGTCATGTTAGGAGAAGTGTGTTATTGAAGATCCTGTCCTATGGTGACAATGTTGCTGAGGTGGTCATGTTAGGAGACGTGTGTTATTGAAGATCCTGTCATATGGTGACAATGCTGCTGAGGTGGTCATGTTAGGAGAAGTGTGTTATTGAAGATCCTGTCATATGGTGACAACAATGCTGCTGAGGTGGTCATGTTAGGAGAAGTGTGTTATTGAAGATCACCAAATAAAAATAAAAGGAAAAAAAGGACTGAAAAAAGGTAAAACTAATGCAGCCAACACATCTAAGGACTGCTAGGCTGCAATATATTAGATACACTTTAGGTTTAATGTTAAAGAAGAACTCCAAGCATTTTAAAAACTTTCCCTTGCAGTGGGGTTACCCCCGCACTGCAAGGGGAAATGCTTTTTTTTCTTCTCTGGGATGGAATAAAGCAGATATACTCACCTGATCCTTGGTCCTGTGACAGTCAGCCCTCCCCTAGGCGTCCTCAAGTCTAATGCAAGTAATGAACCTGCATTAGACACGATGACATCAGGAGGAGCCCAGGGAAGAAGAGGCTGTGGGGACCGGTCTAGCAGCCAGGCAGGATTAAGGATCAGGTGAATATATTTTCTTTATTCCATTCCCTAGAGAAAAATGAGTACTTAACTCTTGCAATACAGGGGTACCCCGACAGCAAGGGAATTTTTTTTAAATTCCCTGGATTTCTTCTTTAACCACTTCAGGCGGGTTGTCATTTATAAACGTCAGATTCCTGAAGCAGTTTTACCAAGAACACGCCTGTCGTTGTAAAGAGCTGGCAATGGCTGTTCAGATGCAAGTGATATGGCAGCTATACAACCGCCCGATTGCTTCTACCGTGCAGCGGAGTGTGCTCCCCCCTCCACTCTGCCGCCAGCTACCCCGGGCTATACTGTCCCTCGTGTGGGCCCCAGGACCGGCATGACAGGTCTCGCCTCATCTCCTCAAGCTTCTTGCTGCTAATCTCTCCACCGATCACTGGACCCAGAAGTGATGTGTATTACATCACTTCCAGAGCAACTGTGCACATTCTCTGGCTCCTGTAACCAGAAGAAGAAGCTGGTGAAGCAAACTGCTGCTTCATCAGCTTCTTTGGGGTCCCTAGGTGACATTAAGGGTCTGACAAACCCCTGATGTCTCCCATAAAGAGGGCTTGCCACATCATATTTGCTATTACATTGGGGATTGTTAGCCCCCTATGTGATAGCAATAAAGTAGGTGTAAAAACATACACACACACAAACCTACGTGCAAAAACTAAAATTGTGCCACATGTTACATATCACCACGAACATCGGAAAGAGATCAATAATTCTAGGGCCATCAACCACAGTTAGCACTAAACTGATGAACAGTAAAAGCTTTTAAAGTATTGTAGTTTGTTGCAATTTCACAGGTGCACGCAATTTGAAGGTTTGACATGTTTGGTATCAATTTACCCAACGTGACCCCGTCTTTTATATTTTACAAACAAATTGGATATTATATTCTGATTCTGTGCACTAAATTTCATTTTAGTGCATTTTATCCTAAAGATACTGGATTGATAAACATTTGCGCAAATACCATGCGCCATTAAAAATTGCAACTAGCATCTTTGTATTCTACAGGGCCTCTGCTTTCAGAAAATATGTAATTGTTTGGGGGGTTTTGAGCTGTTTTCTAGCCAAAAATTCAGATTTATCATGTGTGCAAATATTAAGGAATTGCTCCAGACAGCAAGCGGTTACATGAGACATAAAACATCCATTTTGATTTTACACATAATAACTCTGATACACGAATAAAAATAAATAAATGTATATATATCTATATATAGATATATATCTATATAGATACAGAGATATATATCTATATATATATATCGAGAGAGAGAGAGAGAGAGAGAGAGAGAGAGAGAGAGAGAGAGATGTTCAGATACCTATCTATATATATAGTTATTTACAACAAAACATTTTTTTTTCTAAGCTGTATAAAAAAAGTTTACAGACAGAACCAACAAATGATTACTCAAAGTAGCTGAACATGAATGAAGCACAGTGCCATCCAGTGGTAGATCTAGTGGGATCATTTCAATGTAAAATTTAGGCAGCATATGGAATTTTGTCACAAATGGGGACAGAGAAGGAAATGTAAGAATTCACACCACAGTGTAAGCGTTATCGTACCTACATAGACCGGCATTTTTAATGCATTGACATTGGCGTTTTCTATGCATTGTTTTTTTGCCTTTTTTAAAATAACTTTGATGCTTGCGTTGAGGTGCGTTGTAACTTGCTGCGCTACAATAAAATGGTGCTGGCATAATTTTAACGCAGTGCACACCAACGAAGTGCATTGGTGTGAACAGCCACTATTTAAAGCAACGCTTTTTGCCTTGTATCTGCATTGTGGACACTTTGGCCAATGCTGCCCAATGCAGCACAGCACACATGGTGTGAATCGGGCCCTGATATCTAGCCAAATGATGGCAGAAGTGGCATACCAATGAATGTTATTAATCTTCAGCACCCCAGAGATGACAGCTATTACTCCTTTTACTCTATGGAATGATCCACAATGTATTTATTTGAAGCAGAATAAGACCCACATTTAAAAAGGTACCACATCCTATTAAGTAATTACAGAAGTAAAGGGGAAAATGGGTTTGGGTTTTTAGGTACCCGAGGATGTATCCATTCACATATACATTAAATTGTTGTATTAGCATCGATACATCCTAAAAAGTCCAAAACAAATTGTTCCTTTCCTTCTGTAACTACTCTATGGAATAAAATAACTGATAAGCACTGAATAGAATTACACTTTGTGGCAAAAATACACTAAAACGAGGCAGGGAAGAAATACCAGTCATATGTGCCAAGATCTGGGCAAAAGAGTCTACATTCATCTTACCTGATTACATGTATCTGCTAAGGAGTGGATAGCTTCAGAAAACATGCTAGCAGAGCCAGTGTACACCCAAGCCAAAAGTTTAAAGAAAAAGTTTAGTCCATTTCTGTATTTAAAGAGAATTAAAAAAAAAATTATATATGAAATCAGGATTTTTTAGGAAAAATTGGTAGCCAAAAGGACTTAAAGTGACACTAAACTCAGGAGTTAAATCCTAAAAATGCATTCAATTACCTTAACTATTACCAATAATGTATCTTATTTGTGTATCACTCGGCTGTAGATCCTCAAATCATCTCTAAATTGGTGCTGACACTGTCCTTCCTTCTGGAGGGTGGAAACCTTTGTTCCCCATGGTGCCTGTGTGTGTGTGTGTGTGTGTGTTGTAAAGTAGTCACTGCTCCAAGCTCACTCCCGTAATGGACTACAATCTCATGTTTAGTTTATTAATTTGTAATGAGATTGTAGTCCATCGCTGGAGTGAGCTTGGAGCAGCGACTACATTACAACACACACAGGGACCATGGGGAACAAAAGTAGCCACCGTCCAGAAGGAAGAAGGACAGTGTCGGCACCAATTCAGAGATGATTTGAGGCTCTACAGCCGAGTGATACACAAATAAGATACATTTTTGTTAATAGTTCAGGTACTTGAATGCACTACTTACATTTACTATATGCCATTTATGAAACACAAAAATATACCTGGTGATAATGTAAAAATAACAAACAAACAAGTTCAGTTTACATAGGTTTTATTCTTTTTTCTAACGCAATCTACACCCACAGACCATCTGTATATTTACCAACGCCTCCTGCTGGGAAAATATGGCATTGCATATCCTTTGTCATAAAAAAATGCACACAGAATATTTTCCCCAGCAGAATGCTTTACCCCACTGAATGAATGTGAGACAAAGGAAAAGTTGCTGCTTATGTGGAACTGTTCAGTGGTCCAAGGGTGTGGATCATTAACACTTTTTTGATGGTTGTATATATTACTTAAATAAATCGTTTGGAAAACTAAAAAAAGAACTCTAGGAAAATCACAAACTTGCCCTTGTAGTGAGGCTTCCCTCGCACAGCATGGGTAAGTGCTTGTTTTGTCTAGGGGACACAAAGCAGATTTACCTACCTGACCCTCAGTCCCAACAGCTCCCTCCGGGCTGCTAGACTGGTCCTCATAGCCTTCCCCCCTGGGCTCCGGCAGTCTTAGGACTGCTGACGTCATCACATCTTATGCATGTCCATTTATCTTTATTAGAATTGAGGATGCCGAAGGACATTCCATTAGCCGGAGCAGAGAGGAAGAGAGGCGAGTGCCAATCCCGTGGGACAAAAATGCAATGTTAAGTTTAAAGGTTTTCCTGGAGTTCTTCTTTAAAGCATCAGTATATCTAATACATTTTGCTTTGTATAGTGTGGAAAGGGGTTAACATGCCTGTCAGTCTTTCATTGTCCTCTGTGTCCCATTAGGATATATCTTCACTCACTTCCGCTGTGCCAGTAACCCTGTGTCACCAGCACACTAAGTGACTGGAAATGTACCCAACTTTGAAGTTCCACATTAAGAGTTGAAGCATTTTTTTTAAAACAAAAACTAAAGGGGCCTAGTTATGTTTTCTTTGTACAGAAATGTGTGAATCCCGGGTGAATGCTGTGTAAATCTTGCGTTTAAAAAAAAAAAAATATTACAGACCCCAAAAACTTACATGCATATTGCAACCATAACAACTTTCCCTGGGCCCTTGAGAAATATGGACGGTGTGCTTAAACGAGGCTGTAAAACAAAAAACACAGACAAGAAGTGTCACAAACTCCTCTCCTATGTTATACATAATCTGTGAACTTTGAGGCTGACATGCGAATGATGTGTTGAGTTCTATATCTCTATCTTATGTCATTTAAGGAAGAAAACAGATATTCTCGGATGTAGAGGTTACAGTATCCTCTACAATGCATTGATACTGCAGACCTACCAATGTGCTGTCTAATGTATTGCTATCCCATAATCTAATAGAAGTTTAGGGTAATGACCTGTGATATTATACAATAATGAAGCAATAAATCAGATTTATGCATTCCCTTTTTCTGTTCCAATGCTCATTTGCAATCGGGGAGATTGGAAAAGTGTACAATGTATTTTATCTGAGCCTTTTATCTATGTATCAGCTCACTGAAAGTACATATAGTATGTGAAGGGCAATATTTTAAAGCAAGGCTGGTGAACTTATTTAGGAAGTGTAGACATCACCACATAATATTCAGTAAATGGAAGCTCATGTTCACATGGGCAGCAAAGGTAGTTGGCGGTTGATCAATGTTTTTAATCACCTCCTAACCACCCACCTAAAACCTCAAATAGTGGTGCTCTAGCTTGTAAACATGCCATGGCAAATTGTATGCAGCATGTCATGTTTGCGTTTGGCAACACTGCCTGCCAACCATTGCAGTAATTGGGACTGTGCTGCAAACTGCTGAACTTGCTTGTGACCCAGGCAGTGATGTCAATCAATAGGGCTGAAAATAGGCCTGTATGCCACCATGGGCCATTATCTGAGCACCAAAGAGCAAGCCCATAGGTCGAATATTTAATTGCTCTGGAACAGACTATAGATAGGGCTGTGTACTTGCTGCCTGGGTCTGATATAAAATTACCAAACTTCTTCTGAAAATGTTAGCTGCCTGGCTGCCTCTGTTTCTAATAGTACAGTGTGAAGTGAGCTGAAAGGCAGTGAAATTAACTTCTGTTAATTTCTAACATTTGATTGAATGCTGGAGGAGTTCCCTTTTAAAAAAAAAAATTCTCGGCACACAATTGGCTATTGAGGTGTGCTCAGCACTAGTAACAAGTGCCAATCACATCTAGGAGAGGTTTCAGTTGTAATACAAGACTGAAAAATGAAGCAAGCATCAGACTGAATACTTTGAGCAACATCCCCTTTCCCATCCTATCCTATGAACCCTGGTGGGTACATCGCTCTTTGGACATCTAGCTTCAACTCATGGCTTTAAGGGGCAACCCCAGGCAAACCAAACTTCAGTCATAAGTATGCAATGATATAAACTATTTATCAATGTCTGCATTTTACAGATGTTTCTGGACCTGTAGTAGAATATTAGACTCATCTCAGACAACATGCGTGGGTTCCAGGCAATGCACTGATATCAGGGGTGTTCCAGCAGGCCATGAGTGATGTAAAACAGAGACACAGACGTTATGGCCATAGCAGGTGTAGGAGTTAGGATCTCAAGGGGATTCGCTTTTTAAGCTGAAGTTGCATACATCTTGTTGTCACTATGTCGCCCAGAAGAAGGGACCCTGCATGGCCCTGAAACGTTGGCTGTTTGACGCATGTGACAATTGAATAAAAAGTGCTTTACTTCTTGCACATATCATCAAGTGCTGGTGACTTCTATTATGGACTCTGACTGGGTGCCATCCGTGTTGTCACTCCAAGCACCAACCTTTCATCAAAGGTCTGTACGCTGCATGGAGTGCAGGTGATTTTGTAATATCGATAGGATCTCAAGAGGGACATCTCTGTGCCAGAAGCTAGCAGATAAATAAATCTAAAACATTAGTTTTGAGTGGACTTGCACACAAAAAGCCACACTAGCAATACTGGCACACACAGAGTTACAGAGGGGCATCAAGAACATTTTCAACAAACATCCTGCTTTGATCGTTTCAGATTCCCATTATTATACTATATGTGAGCTACATCCCAACCACACAACGCATACCTTTGTATCTCCTAGAAATTCTTTGTATTCTTTTAATAGCTTCTGATTTCTAAACACATCTGAAAGAAGAAAAGAAAAAAAGCAAAGTACAAAGTCAAACTTTTATTCTCTAAGTAAATAACGCAGAGGACTCATATGAAGAAAGGGACGCATAAAAGAGCAATTTATTAGTGAAAGACATCTCTCAGTGCATGGAAAAGAAAGGTACAATTAATCAATTTGCTGCATGACAGATGAAAAGTATATGAATGGATTTCTGCTCTTTAAAACAATGGCTGACATTTACAAAAATGTGTTGCATAGAAGTTTTTGTAACTGCCAGCAATTAGAAATAAAAAAAAAGAAGCCGTTGCATAAAAGATTTAATTAAAAAGGTGTAAAAACATGTAAAAAAAACGGATTGGTTATTACAAAGTGTTCCAGGGGAAAGAAAAAGCAACATCTTGTTATATAACAGAGGCCTAGACAATTTCCAGTCACCATGAGATTTACCCCAACATATGAGTCCTTGCTATGCTGAGACCCTGAGGGACAATCATACAGCTCATGCAGTACAAATCACTGGAAGGGATTGTTTTTAGGCTTCAAGTTAAATAGATATGAAATGTTTGGTAAACTCTCTATTATTCTGAAGCTATTGTTTGCAAAAATGACTGAACAGAAGCAAATATTTTTTTCTTTTTTAAGAATCACACAACTCCCCAATACATTTTAAAGGAGAACTCCGGGCAGAATAAAAAAATGTAGTAGCCCCTCTGCAAGGGTTATGTGCTCATTTTGTCTAGGGTGCTAAAATAAAGATGCACTCGCCCGAAACTGTCCCACCTAGGTGTTCGACCGGTCCCTGCAGCCTCTCTCCCTCCGCTCTGCCAGTGGAAAAGCCATCGGTGTCCCCACATCCAATACACTGTATTAGAAATGACGACTCACTGGTTCTTAGACAGCTGGAACGAAGGGGGAAAGAGTCTGCAGGAACCAGTCTAGCAGCCCCACTGCAAGGGTTAGGATATATTCTGCCAAGAGTTCTTTTTTAAAGGTCACCTGTACCTTAGCCATGCATGGTTACGTAAAAGGTTCACCGAAAATGTCAGGGCAAATTATATACGCAGTACATCTCTCCTATTCACGCACATTTGCAAGTATTTTGTGTCTCAAAAAAACATTGCAAGCACGGAAAAATACTTGACGGTCCTAGCAGAAATCCAGGATGCTTCAACACTCTTGTGTTCTCTGCCTGTGCTGCACTAAAAACCCCAAAACATAGATATCAGCCTAACCCATTTTACTTCTGTGGACTACAGAACACCTTCCTCCTATATTATGGAAATTAACAGAGAGAGAGGTGTTGTGTAGTCCGAGCATACTCCTCCATAGATACAGTATAGCAAGTAAATATTATCACTAGGGATGTCCCGATACCGGTACTAGCATCTGTATCGGGACCGATACAGGGCATTTTGTACTTGTCAAAATGTCCGATACATAGCGCCGAAGCTTGCGCTATGGTTTTGTTTTTTTTCTTACCTCGCCGAGTGTCACGTCACTGCTGCTCTGGTGGGCGGCGCTCCAGGTGGGGTCCTAATTTAGCTCGCCCAGAGGTGCCGGCCAGCTAAATTAAGATCTCACCTGGAGCTCCTCCCACCGGACCAGCGCTGACTCGTCGCTGCTCTCCCGCACAGTGAGTGAGGGGAAGGGGGGGGAATCTATTAACTATGGGATAAATGTAAATCTATGGTCTCCAGTCTATTAGCAGTGTGTACTCTATATGTAACACATATAGAGTACACACTGCTAATAGACTGGAGACCATTGATTTACAATTCTCCTCTGCTAACATGAATGGATTAAATGACCCCATATGTAGCCCTGTACTATGGATCATTTAACCCATTCATGTTAGCAGAGGATAATTGTAAATCTATTGTTGCAGTGCACTCTATATGTACATGTACTACATATAGAATGCACTGCAACAATAGATTTACAATTATCCAATGCTAACATGAATGGGTTAAATGATCCGTAGTACATAATAATACATAACATGTAGTTGTACTACAGATCATTTAACCCATTCATGTTAGCAGTGCAGAATTGTAAATCTATTGCTGCAGTGCATTCTATATGTAGTACATAGTACATGTACAGATTCCCAATTCACTGCAGCAATAGATTTACAATGATCCTCTGCTAACATGAATGGGTTAAATGATCCGTAGTACAACTACATGTTATGCACTATTATGTACTATGGATCATGATTTAACCTATGCATGTTAGCAGGGGATAATTGTAACTCTATTACTGCAGTGTACGGGACATGCGTGCTGTATATGTACTATGGATCATGATTTAACCTATTCATGTGAGTATGGCAGAATTGTGAGCACCTCCCCCAAGCTGAGCACCGAGACGCGATGCAGCGATCCTGCCCAGCGCCGACTACGAGAGGCACCGCGTAAGGCAACAGGGATCAGAGTGAAACTGTGAGTGAGAGAGGCTGGGACAGGGCTGGCTGTAAATCTATTGCTATAGTGTACTGGACGTGTGTAATGTATATGTAGTAACTATATACAGCACACACCTCCACTACACTACAGCAATAGATTTACAATTCTCCACTGCTAACATGAATAGGTTAAATCATGATCCATAGTACATAACATGTAGTTGTACTATGGATCATGTAAAGTCACTTGGCCCTTTAAGAAAAAGTATCGGTAATTGGTATCAGCAAGTACATGAGGGGAAGTACTTGTACTTGAAAAAGTGGTATCGGGACATCCATAATTATCACCCTATAAAGGTGTAGCAGCAATGCCAGGTGAAAATAAAGGGAAAACAAGTCTGAAAAAGAAATTAATGCAGACACCACATCTTCAAAGTGGTAAGATGCAAGATTACATTTTTTTTTCTTGGGTTTAGATACACTTTAGTGGCTATTTGCCTTCCTTTTTCTCCCCTGCCACTCTGTTCAGTTGCCAGGAATGAAGAGGAGAAATCCTATGTAATGTTCAAGTTGTGACATACTCAGGGATATGGACTCTTATCCCACCCCCATATGACAGCATAAAGTGACAGAGCGGCCATGCCACATTCGAAAAAAAGGGGGGAGACTTACTTCTCCTACCCGGTAAGGCTGAGTAATTTTGTCTTTACTCTCAGTGGACAAATGAAGCAGTGGAAGAGAGAATGGGAGAATGTACAGCTGAAGAGGGCCGCAGTTAAGTGAACCTGTTGCTCTGACCTGCATGAAACATTTACTTATGTATGGGCAGCTACAGAATGGGCTTGTCATTAGACAAGCCCATTCATACTCAATCCCATGTTCCAGCATGTCTCATGTACTGTACGGTTACTGCAGTTAGACCTACATTTGACCCTATGTCCAATAAGTAATAAACAGCTTTGGAAAAAGTAGCTCTGGTAAGCTTACTAACCTACAAATCCATTCAGGAATAATGCAGAATTAAAGTACGACTCCAGGGAGCGTTATAGGTCTAGTTAGATTTATTCATCAAATCAAATAATAACAAACACTGCGGATGAGCGCAGTAATCAATTGTCTGACATATGCCATAAAGTTTATAATTATGCTCTGAATTAGCCATGACTGCATTATGGGCTCCTACAAATTATATTTACAGGCATGCTTGCGATTATTAACGCTCAGCTGAGAACTATGAACTAGTCCTTCTAGAAGCTAGTCACAGGCATATGTAATAAACTGCTCATCACATGATAACAAATGACAATGTGTATGTTGTATTGGATATTTATCATTGAAGAAAAGCAACTTACTTTCTTTGTATGCAATCTCTTCTTCTTTTCTTAATTTTCTTTCCCTAAAAATGGCTTCCGGACTCCCCCAAACTTCCAAAGCCCTGTGGAAAGGATTGCCTAGTTTTACTTTTTTTTTTTGGTGATTAGCAAAAAGCCAAAAAGAGAAAATACTGATAATGCGCCATGTGTTCTATTATAATGTTTGACTGGTCCAACAGAGATCTTCACCTGACTGGCAAAAGGTAATTGTGCTGAGCATGCTTTCTTTTTCAACATTGTCTGTTCCTGCAATACTCTCCCATTCGGTTTCCATGCTGCCTGTGTATCGAATGCAAAATTAACCCAAGGTCTGTCCACCTCTGAGTATATGCCAGGCTTGTAACTGTTAGGGCAGGGCTGGACAAATCCCAGGAACCAGGTAGCCAATGCTCCTTAAAAATTATAGCTGGTGCCTAACTTTTGAGGTTTTCTTTAGGAGCTGGCACCTAAAAATAAAATCCTGCTGGCTTCTGGATTCCATATTAATTTGTCCACCCCGGTGTTAGAGCCCAAAACATAGATATTGAATTTAAGTTGCTCAATATAAGTTCCTTCTGCAAATTACTTTCGCATTGATAGACTGTACACCTTAATACGAGGTGTAACAATTGAACAAGGCAGCTGCCTGAGGAGGTGGGCAGTCCACTTGGGAACATGGCATTCTGAAGATAAGGCATATCATTGTCCTCAAGTACACATGGTACAAGTCTCATTCACTTTCCTCCAAACAAAAGGAACATTCAGTACCTATTCAGATGCATTGGAATATCTTTGCATGTACTAAGTCCTCCAAGCCTTCAAACGCACTAACTACTTACCTTTAATTAACCCAATGAAAGCCTAGCAATCTCTAGAGGGTCATAAGTTTTAAAGGACCCAGATACGTTGCTTGCTCTTACTGGACAGTTTATGTAAACCATTAGCACAACCCCTCCTAGTGACAGACAGAAAGCACATCGCTGTGTACAGGGCTACATCACTGAGTAACAGCAAGTTCTACCTGATCTCTTGCTAAAATCACTGCTAGCACGGAGGAGGAAAAAAACACTGATACATAATGTTTTTAAATAGTTTTTGCTCAATATTGAGACCTTAACATACCATTTCATTATTTTGCAAACACTTATGACATCTTGCCTGCTGAATCAGAGCCAGATTATGAAAGCAAAGCTTATGGAAAAAGATGAAGTCTTAATAAACTGGCGTGCCAGTAACTAAGCAAAGCAATATACACAATATCCCAAAATCTAATGAACTGTCTTAGATGGGACCTTACTGCCCCAGAACTAGTTTGAAGTCACAGCATTGCTGCTCCCAAAACAGGTACTTAGCTCTCTGCTGGATTCCCAAGATTGTTTGATCATGCTTACTTGCACTAATGGAGATAACAGCATCTGAAGTTTGATACCAATGTCTGCTTATTTAATGGTGCCCCTACAGAGCTACAACACAACAAAGGTGATTGGGTTCCGTGTACTGAAATATTCCCTTTATCCCTCACAGTAATTCCACTTATTTGGTGTGTCATCCACTTTGGGTGCCTGCTGATTTGATCCATCTCAGTCACACGTAGAAAGAGTTCTTATTTGCAAATATTTTCACTTACTTGGTCTCTACGTCCGACCTTAGGAACACAGTAAAAGATTCTGTGTCATCGTGGGGACTTCTCCGTCCGATCTTTCGGAGTGATTCCAGGTCACTAAGGCAAAAAAACAATAAAGCAAAATGAGAGATAAAAAAACTACAGAAGGAGCCAATCAGGTGTGTTACAATGCAAGCAGCCATGCTGATAGAAAGACAAAGCAGAGTGACAGAGAGGAGTAGTGTGCTGCTTCTCCTTCACTACCCAGTCACAGGGTGGGGCTGGGGAAGGAACCTGTAAGTGAAGCAAAGAAAGATCAGGTTCTCTCCCCTGCCAGACAGGGCTGTGCTATGGGGCAGAGTTGTGTAAATCTCAGGACTGGATGGACAGAAATACAAATCACTTGGCAGGCAAAACAGCTCATATATGTAATCCGTCTGTGTATTTAATGGTTTGTCTGGAGTTCAGCTTTAGGAAAGCATGCCTGGCACCCAACTAGGTCACCTTTCTTAATGTTTTTTTCCCCAAGAAACCCTTAAAATAATGTTTAGGTCTCAGGGAACACCTGCTAAAATTAATCATTTGGGGGCCAGTGGGAAGAATGCCACTTACATTGGTGATCAGGGAAGAATACCCCTTATAGTGGTGGTCAGAAAGCGACCCTTACCAACAGCTACAAAGATCACTGGTGTCATGCTTCTGGCCCTGCCAACCCAGATCTATGCAGGCACATCAGATGGGAGGTCAATATATCACAGCTCAGATTCCTACAAGCGTGACCAAGGAGTAAGCACAGCTAAAGGGAAACTCTCCTCCATGAAACAACTATTTCAGCAGCGCTTCTCATCCTCATCCTGGTAAGGATGGCTGCCAGCCACTACTGTCTTGAGGTCGAGTCAGGTAAAAGTAAAATTATAATTCATGAAGTGGAAGCTTCTCTGGATGCATCTACAAGTTGTATTTGATACCTGGA
The DNA here is from genome assembly GCF_000935625.1 of Nanorana parkeri. Classification (NCBI taxonomy): domain Eukaryota; kingdom Metazoa; phylum Chordata; class Amphibia; order Anura; family Dicroglossidae; genus Nanorana; species Nanorana parkeri. Next base: position 1,625,085 of record NW_017306292.1, on the reverse strand, counting down.
TTTAAGGCAAAATTCATTCATTGCTCGTACGCCGGTGATGAAGTTATTCTTCATGTATTTTGTTCCATAGTCTCTCTTTTTAAGTACTGCCTTAACTGAAACACAAAGATATATAAAACACATTAAAAATGTCAACCAAGTGACTAGAATTTGTAATATTCAACTATCATAAAACAAAAATAACAGAAAAAAATGATTATTTCAAATAATCCAGATTACAGTGCAATGTGTAGCTGTGTTGTCCAAGTGCCTATCTCTTCTATTAAAACAAAGACATGCATGTGTTATATCAGAGCAGCCTGAATGGCTCCTCAATTCTCGTATCATTTGTCCTCCTCTTCTTAAACAATATTGCAAAACTTTTCTAACAGAGAACTAGGGATGCACCGATACCAGTTTTTCAAAGATGAGTATTGATATTTTTTTTTCGGTACTCGCCGATACCGAGTATCGGTGCTGTGTGCCCAGATTATCAGGATGTTGGGCGGCGGATTATAACCCGTCGCCCGGCTTCCTGATTTCCTGTGAAGACAGTGTTCTAGCGAAAGAACACAACCTTCACTTGCCAAGGCTGTCTGGCTTCCTGATGACCAATCAGGAAGCCGGGCGGCGAGTCATGAGGTGCCGTCTGGCTTCCCAATTGGTCAGAAAGCCAGGCTTCCAAGCAACAAGGGAAGCTGCCTTCCTAGCCAATCAGGAAGCCGGGCAGCATGTCATGACCCCCCTCCCGGCTTTCTGAATGGCTAGGAAGCCAGATTCACTTGTTGCTAGGCAGCCTGGCTTCCCAACCAATCTGGAAGCCGGGCGGCGGGACATAACTCAGCGCGCGGCTTCCTGATTGGAAAGGAAGCCAGCTCCACGCTCCCTCTGCATTTGCGGTCAGAGGGAGATCCAGGATCGGAGGTAAGTATTGGGAGCATTTGGGTAAGTAAGAGTATCGGTACAGATACTGACACTAGTATCGGTGCATCCCTATAGAGAACCCATGCTTGTACAGCGAGTATTCATCCTGGGGCATCCCTCCGTCGGAACCAGCTAGCTCAGGCTACTCCTCTGTGACCCTGTCTCGAAGTCCGTACTAATGGGTAACTACCCCTGATGTTTTGAATTTATATCCCCCATTGGGCTTCTCCCGGTCTACTGTATTCCTTTATAAGGTTAATTTCTATGTACATTGTATGTGATGTATAATGCAAGCGCCACTTGATGTGGGCATCAAACTTGTTTATTTGTTTTCACGACTCATAAATGACAAAACAATAAAAATCTTTGAACTAAAAAACTAAAAAGGATGCTCGATTTGAAAATTGAAATTATGGATGCAAAAGAAATTTAATGATAAAAAGAGCAGCTTACTGAAAAAATTGTGTGTCTGTTAAATATATACATACTGGTCCCGCAAATGATATTTCCAGTTGTTATTCAGGTGAGATCAGAAGCTTGTTTATGTCAGTATACAGTGTAAATATTAGGACCACAACTACAGATTTAGCTACAATTAAAAAAAAAAAAAAGTAATACAAGCATTCCAGTGTTCTTCACCAAGAATTCAAAAGGGAACCTTTGTTACATGCCAGCAGAGTGCGTTCACTTTCTTTTTTTTTTACACAGAAAGGAACGAGGATTTGCAATACTTGTCTTTTGGGTGAAGGCATCTGGAATCCCAACTGACTGATCTCAATGGTAACACATCACCTACTGCAAGTACAGATGATACGCAGACAGTTATCACAAACCTTTGACTTGAATAGGATCCGGAAGAAGAGCGCTCTTCTGTTCTGGATTACTGGAATCCTGGCCTGTCAATACATACCATTCAAAGCTCATTTATATATCTTCATTCATATACTTAAAGTAATAAATGATACCTTTCAGCATACTTTTTTATAAAAACACAAAAGGTGTGTTTTTATCATTATTTTAATAAAAAGGTGTGCTTTTTATTATACATAATACAGGTTGAAGGAAATCCATCAGGTGGTGTGACTTAATTCAAACGTGGAAGAGGACCTAGGAACTGTGAAACTGGACAAGGTGGAGGAAGCTGTGGCATAAGTTTGGTGTCTAGCTGCAAATGGAACCGACTCTACCGAGGGAAATCCAGAGACGGTACTGTGCAGAGGGTAACTTAAAGTGACATTAAACCCTCAGATTTTTTAACATAAACCAATACTGTAATGTGCGCCTTACTGTAATCCATGGTTGTTTCCCTTCTCTTTGCTGCTCTTCCTTTTAAATCCTTATCTCTTCTCATGCTTGGGGATAACTTCCCTTTTCAGCTCGGGGCCTCTTCCTGTAGTGCTGGCTCAGGTTGTGAACCTTCACACAGACACCATGTATCCATTCCTGAGACAAGACAGTCTTCTGCAAAAGAGAAGTTCTGCCCAGCATGAGAACAGATACAGATTTAAAAGGAAGAGCAGCAAAGAGAAGGGAAACTACCATGGATTACAGTAAGACACACATTACAGGATTGTTTCATGTTAAAAAATCTGAGGGTTTAATATCACTTTAATGTCGCAGAAGGAAGTGATGTGTGAAACCGCAGAAAGATATTTAGAACTCATGCATAGGTCAGTTTTTGCAAGACTGGAAGGAGTGACTTGACAGGAACTGTAACTCCATACAGATTTCAACCACCAAATAACATGACACAGACAGAAAAAATGGCAGCAACACTGTAACTGAAAAATGATAAACACATGCATTTATCATTAGTGGTTATAAACAAAGGAAAAGAAAACTTCTTGAAAAATGCAAACGACTAATGGATGGCAAGAAAATGAATATCCGTTTGTTTTGCTAATGGTGGCAGATGTTTTTGTCTTATAAATCTTATACGTGGGAGATGAGGCTTGAAGTAATGCTGTTCAGATATTCAGGAGCTGCAATAAGTGACTATTTTGCTAACAAAATGTACTTTTTGACGTGGGTTGAATGTAATAGCTGCAGTGATTTTTAGAGTATATTAGAAAACATTGGCATTACCTATACTTAGACACATGGCATTCAAAATAATAAGAAAACAGTTAACCTATAGACAAAGAAACGGGTACACGTGCCAGTTCAGCTAGAAAGTGCCTACATGTGTACGGTACTGCTAAAGCAATGGATGAAATATTGTCTTGCAGGTGACAGCAAGTACCACAGAACCAGGGTAGGAGAAATGAAAGAAAGAAGGGATTTCAGTCTTTCAGACACTGTGCTAAATCTATGCAGACACTGTCGGCTTCTAGCAGTCTGATCTTCAGAGATTACATAATCATAGTGCAGCATACAATTCATCGATTGTAACTTGTGGCACTGAAGAGATTGACTCAAACATGTACACAAAGCAGATGCCTTTCTTATTCTCAGTACTGGTCTGCAGTTCCAGTGCAGATGTAGAAGGGCTGAACGTACACAATGCAATGCTTACAATGGTTTGGGCAAGTAAATACAGTTCCAAAAGAACAAAGAAGTGGTTATATTTACAAATTTGCTTGGTATCTTTGCATTTGTTAAAAGAGCTATTGTTTTTTCAAAGAACAGTAAACTCCCCATTAGCCGGCATTCAAGAAACCTGCAAAGAAAATATGTCTAGTGCACCCACCCACTGAGTAGAAGAGCGGACCTGAGAGAGAAAGTTCTCTCTCAGGTCCGCTCCTTTGCTCAGTGGCTGGGAGCAATAGCCACACTGCTATTGGCTATTTTAAACTGCCAAGGCCAATAACTGGCTGGCTATTGCACCCGCCCACTCAGGAGCAGACCTGAGGGAGAACTTTCTCTCTCAGGAGCCGAGTTACTATTAACTCTCAAGCAACCAGAAACTATAGTTATCCAGTATCTACCGATCACTGTGGATCGCAGATAACTAGGAGCTTACTGTATATTATTATTATTACATAGTATTTATATAGCGCCAACAGTTTGCGCAGCGCTTTACAATGTAAGGAAGACATTACAATTACAATACAATTTAAGACAAGATGGTAAGGAGGGCCCTGCCCCTGAGGGCTTACAATCTGAAAGAGGAGGGGGAAATGATACATGAGGTGGTAGCTGTGTGGGGATGAATTGTTTGAGAATGTGATGCTTTTACATATGCTTTGCACACGGATTCTTATGATGTAGGATGATGTATGACTATCTATGATCCATGTAATGATAGGGAGCACTGCCTCCTGATAGAATGTTTTAAACAATTTCACTCAAGATTTTTTAATAGTGATAATTAATAAAAATATGATATTTTACTCTCTCTCTCTCTCTCTCTCTCTCTCTCTCTGTAGAGAGAGAGAGAGAGAGAGAGAGAGATAGATAGATATAGACTGTATATATAGATTCCTCCATCTATGCTAAACTGTGTGGATGGAGGAATCTGCCACTGGGCCAAGCTTCAGTATCTAGCTAGTCGGCCCCGCTGGCTCTCAAAATACCTGAACAATGCCTGCATCAAATCAGATTGTTCGGGTATTTTGAGAGCCAGCGTGGCCGACTAGCAAGATACTGAAGCTTGGCCCAGTGGGAGATTCCTCCATCCATACAGTTTAGCGTAGATGGAGGAATCTGTTGCACTTTTTCCATCTGACCATAGAAAATCTGCAGAAAATCTATAGGTGTATGGCCGGCTTAACTGTTCTAAGTTAAAAACATCACTCACATCACACACTGGGCCCTAGCCTTCTCATCTTCAACACAGAGGAACAGGGTCCTTCATTGATTCTGGGAGAGGTGGTCACCTCCGATTCACTGTCCAGTGGTGAGATTCTCCCAGGATCTACAAGACTCCAGTGGTGGGATGACATCATAAATTGGCAAACATTTGGCAAGAGTAAAAATTGATTCTTCACTCCTGAAAGCAATGTTGGAGAGGAACATGGACTTGTGAGTCAGACTTCATAAGATATATTTTTTTAACAAGTGATGAATGGGTGAAAGGGGGAAATCTTTAGGGTGAGATGGGCTTTACATTTTTGTGCTTCTGAAAACCTATGTCTGACAGCACCCCTTTAGCAACAGTCTAATAGTTCTGGTTTACTAGGTTTCATCTGTCGCACCCTATAGGGTTGGTTGATGGATACCTAGCAGGACTTTTAAGGCGCTACAAATAGTTTTAAAACGACCACCAATAAAATTTGACATTTGACATATAATGTTAAAAATGCATATAAAAACAACTTAATTGACAGATAGCAAAATGTCTAACTATCTAAAAACATGTAACTAAGATTTTTCCACAGGTTCTTCAACATCATTTTTCCATGGTGGAAATGGAACAGCCTTTTTTTGGCAGGTTTCATAATGATTGCTTCTTCAGGAGGAGCATAGACGATCTATATTAAGATGATGCCCCTTTAAATGGCAACACAAGAAAACCAAGATCAACCCAGTACCCCAAATGCAGGAAGTTGTGCCACCTGGGATATATTATTAACCCGCGGTCAATGAGCACATGTAATGAATTCCTAAAAATTCCTGATTAACATTGATTAACCCAGTACAAATAATTTTATTATTCAGGTTGAGTCTTGCCAGCAGACAGAACCAGGTTCATTTAAAAGTTTTCTGCAATCCAATCCATAAAAATATATTCAAATGTAGTGATCTTTGCACAGTCTTTATTGTGACATTCAAAGAGTCAATGGCAAAATCAGGCTCAAATGTTAGTAGCTTCAGAATAGATGATATATAGAATACTAGAAGGTTCTTGCAGATTCAGCATCTCTCCTAAGGTATGCTTCTAAATGGACAATGGTATGCCTTCAGGGCTCCAATAAAATTGGGAGCAGACAGTCCTCATAAATGGGTTTCTGAGGTAAGGCCAGGTCTCGTTAGGTATGTATCAATGTATTATTGTTTTGAGTTGTTAGGATGTGGTGCTCATACTTACAGTTGTGTGAAAGTACACCCTTTTTGAATTCTATGGTTTTAAGTAGGGATGCGCCGATACCGTTTTTTGGGTATTGAGTACGACTACCGATATTTTTTTTATCGGTACTCACCGATACCGTATACCGATGCCGGAAGTCCCATTAAGGAAGCCAGGCAGTGTGTAATGAGCAGTTACCCTTGCAGTGCCTGGATAGCCTCACTGCAAGGCTTAATAAACGTTTTGCCTGTTATACAACACAGTTCGTTACAATACAGGGTAATGAACTATAGATGTGTGTTTTGCATAAATCGTAGCCTGTCAGACACACACACTAGAACTTTAAGTCCATTTCTATCCCCAAGAAAGTTTTTATTTTTGCTAATTTACAAGGCTTCCAAATTCTTCCCCAAGTATTAAGAGAGCCCTAGCGCAGGCAGCTGTTTCCCAGCTACCTGCTCCACACAAATCATCATACAAGCTCAACACAAGTTACAATTTCATGGCAGAAAAAAAAAGAATTATAAAAAGGCATCATATTCTATTTGATCTGATCAAATTGTACCGACCGAATAACCATACTACTACACTAGGGTTTAAAAGATCAGATTAGTACCCCTAAAATCAGCTTGTAACATGGGAAGGGCAATACTGCAGCACCCTGTATTGGTTTTCTGTACGAAGAGCCAACTTTCACAGGTAATCATTTACAAGATAAAATGTGAAACTTTGTATACAGAAATCAATCCAAGAACAGAGGTCAGACCTATCTTGTAGTGTACACCCTTACTTAGACTAATAGCAATTTGTTTGTTTCATAAATAATGCACATGCCCAGCTCAGAGGGCCAAAATGAGACGGCGCAGTATTATTTTCCACTCAGCAAGACACATGATCATATAGAAAACAATACCACTTTATCCAATTTACAAGATTTATATTTATTATACAACTTCAGCCTGATCTGAAACAGAACTACGGTACTAAAATTTCTGTTCGACACGCCTAGTTTTTATTAGCATCACCAGCAGGTATATTATATGTGCTTAGAAAAAACTCAAATTAACACACAAATAGGAATGATGTCGTTCAAACATGGTGTAGATTAAAGTGACATTAAACTCAGGAGTTAAATCTCAAAAGTATATTCAAGTACCTTATTAAACAAAAATATATCTTATTTGTGTATCACTTAGCTGTAGATCCTCAAATCATCTCTGAATTGGTGCTGACACTGTCCTTCCTTCTGTAGGGTGGCTACTTTTGTTCCCCATGGTCCCTGTGTGTGTTGTAAAGTAACCACCGCTCCAAGCTCACTCCTGGGATGGACAACAGTCTCACGTTTAGTTTACTCATTTGTATTAAGATTGTAGTCCATCACAGCAGCGAGCTTGGAGCAGTGACTACTTTACAAAACACAGGGACCATGGGGAACAAAAGTAGCCACCCTACAGAAGGAAGGACAGTGTCAGCACCAATTCAGAGATGATTTGAGGATCTACAGCCGAGTGATACACAAATAAGATACATTTTGTTAAGTTAGGGTACTTGAATGTATTTTTAAGATTTAACTCCTGATTTAATAAAAAATACATATTACATATTTCTGTCCTCAGCAGTTGAGTATACATTTACATTTTAGCATTGGTCACCTGGCTGCACTGTGTATGTGGGTTGGATTTTTGTCAACTAACCCATGTGGGTAACCGCCCTGTAAGTATAGATCTGCAGGTATATAGCGCCATTCTAGGTCCATGTGACTGCTGCAGTGCTAGAGGTTATCCACTATGAAGTAATCCAAACAGTGCCAGCGCCTAGTCTAGTTCATGTCACCATTTTTGTATCGCCAGCAAGAAAAGAAGAAGAGATATGTGACTTTTTCTCCTTAACCAAACCACTATCTTTTCTTTGCTCCTGTGTTTACAGACAAGACCTTCTATGTGCGAGGGACAGCACTGGAGACAGTAGTGAGTGTTGCAGCACAAGCTGCTTTTTTTTTTTGTTAACTGGCAAAAGGCAAAATATTTTTTAAAGCCCATAGCTAGCATAAGGGCCTGTTCACAACTTAGCGCAGCATTAAAGGAGAAGTATCGGGAGAGTAAAATGTACTTTTCACAATACTTAAGAGCCGGTGTTCTATCAAAATACGTGACTCGGTGCTCGCTGGCTGATTATACCATTCCTACAGTTACTGTTTGTGAATCGCCCCCCTCTGCAGCCCCCACAAAGTCCAAAAGAAGTGACATTTGAGACCAATCGGCTGCTCCAGGCAGATGATCGGTTCTCCTGCACATGCGCAGTGAGCTCATCTGTCCTGGAACAGCCGACAAAGCATTGGAATGATTGACCTAATGGGCAGTCACACATTCCATTGCTGTGAAACTGGGCGGGACTACGTTGGAATCTGTGACTGCATCACCGGTCACACATTCCAACGTAGTCACTAACTTTGATTGAACACCGGCATGCGACCCTGCAGCTGTCACATGATGGCTCTATAGATCAAGAGGTGATCAATCACAAACCGCTGATCACTTCACTCACAGTATTCTCCCTGCAGAGACCGGTGACTGTTAATCACTGCTCTGTGCAGGTATTCCCCCACCCCCTCGCTCTGTTGCTCCAACACTCACTGGAGGGACAGACAGGGGAGGGGGCAGGCACAGCTGGGTCTGCCTCTAGAGAAGCAGAGCCAGCTGTCATTCAGGCTATCGGGGGTGATCCTGCCAGTATTGTTGGGATCTTTCCCAGCTACAGCGCAGCTCTGTGCTGTCAGCATATTGCAGCAGTAGCCCGGTACATGCTGACTTTGGGTCACAGGAGTAAAAGGTTTGGCTTTAGTTCTCTTTTAATCGAATGATGCCATGTGATAGTGTATGTTAATCACATGGTATTATTCGATTAACACTGCTCTTAGATGTGAATGATGAAAAAGCATCACTGGTACTACACAATGAAGAGTTCTAAGGGGATTCCCCATAGGTCCTTCTTATTGTTGTGCTCCCCAATCTGTTCATAGGCATCTTTGCACATAATGGTATTTCTTCTTCATCAAATGTAGAATCCTGGATGTCTTGTGTATACATTTGGTTTTTGTTAGTTTCAGAAAGAATAGGGAAAGGTTAAAAATCACTGCCAGTTTGTTTTTTTCTTTCTATTTTTCTGCCCCTATCTTGGAGACAAATCTGGAATTGAGAGGAAATCTTCCAAAAATGAGGAAAATTCCATCTCAGACAGCTGTCACTGAAACAGTCTCCACAGGAAGATTTTCCCTTGCCTCCAATTCCAGTGAAATTTTGGATTTCTGACTACTTTTTTTGTCCCAATGACAATGGCCACCAAAGAGGGTGAATATCCTTAGTGGGACACAGAAATAAAAAACTAAAAGATGTTTTAGATTAAGAGATACCGTATTTGCCGGCTTATAAGATGACTTTTTATATTTAAAAACATCCCCTGAAAATCAGGGGTCGTCTTACAAGCCGGGTATACAATCTTTCAGCCCGCTGGATGTGTGGTAATACTGTATGTACGGTAGCTTCTGCTACATACAGTATAACGCGCTGAGCCAATCAGGTCGAGCGATGTATTCTATTAATGAATACAAAGCCTGCTTGGATTGGCAGCGGTTGTGTACATCGCTCGCTGTGATTGACTCAGCGCAATATACTGTATGTAGCCGAAGCTACCGTCCATACAGTATTACCGCACATCCAGCGGGCTGACAGATTAGCCTCCCTGGCGGTCTGATTATTTATTTATTTTTTCCCTTTTTTGTTCTATTTTGTTTTAGGTTTTTTTTTAAACTTTAAAAATTCCCGCCGGTTCCGCCCCCCTGCGACGCGGACGCTCGCAAAGGACGGAACTCGGAGGACACAGCGGGGATCGTGGACAAGTTAAGAGACGCTACGCTGTAATCCCGAGTGTGGCTCGGGGTTACCGCTTATGGTACTGAAAATTAACCCCGAGCCACACTCGGGAATAGCGCCATGGAGGTTAGTGGGTGTATTTAAACATTATTTTGGGCTATACTCATCTTATACGACGAGTATAGCCCAAAACCTATATTTTAACAGAAAAATTAGGGGGTTGTCTTATACGCCCAGTCGCCTTATACGCCGGCAAATACGGTACTTCACTTCTAAGTATACCATTGCTAGCAGGTAGGTATTTTGGTAGAAGCGTATGCTGTATGCTTCTACCACAAAATCTCTCCCCCTGCCTACTAGCAGGCTTTTAAACAAACTGATCACTGGCCGCTGTGTATCCAAAGTTAATTATATATATGTAGGTCTTGGACAAAGAAACATACAGCAGACTCCTCATTATTCGGCAAAAAAATAAAAATAAAAAATGATGTCCTTGATGTGTTTTATTTTTTGCTTGCGGCCTGATGCACACTAAAAAATTGTCAGTTGCTTGGTGCACACTAAACATTTTTGTTAGCAACTATATTTATTTAGTTGCTCACGAAAATCTTTGTTTACATCTTGTTGCCGGCCAGCAACTAGATTCTGCGGTCGGCAGCAGAATGTAAACAATAGGGAGCAATAGCCAGCCTGCTATTGGTTATTGCAAATTGCAGTAGCCAATAGCAGTCTGGCTATTGTACCCACCCACTGAGCAGAGGAGCGGACCTGATGGAGAACTTCGGGGCTACTATTAACTCTCAAGCAATCAGAAATCACAGTTATCCAGCACCTACCGATCCCTGTGGGTGCCGGATAACTGGCAGTTTACAGTATTTGTGAGTTTTACATTATCCCAGACCCACCAATTAAGACGGCTGAAAACTCTGGACCCAGAAGCAGATGGAAGCAACAAGGGGAAGGGCGGCCATCGCAGAGCTGGAGGTGTCCATCTATCATTTTATGCAAATGTGCTGAGCATACGTGTACATTATAGCTAAAGACCACTCACCATGATGAGGACTTTAGTTCAGCTTTAGAGAGAAGAGGTCCTATGCTCCCCTACACCTAAAATCTCTACTCTGTTGGAGAAACAGAGCAAGAGTTCAGACGCAGCGGGGAGGTGACAGTGTCCCTTTAAATGCATTACTCTGATCATTAGCCCGTTTGTAAATATGATGTCCCAAACTTTACACTGTATTATCCTGCGATGTTGCATCACTAAAGAATGAACAATCTGCTCCTCTGCCTTTTTTCTCAGTCCTGTGTCATACAACTGATTCATTGTCACTATAAAGTTGTTTAAAGTTAAAAAAAATATTAATTACCTGATGTACCTGCTGCAGATTTATCTGCGGAGCTTCCAGCACCAGGTTCTGTTGGTTTGTTGGTTTCCTTCTGATCATTAGAAGTATAAAGTCTGATTTGTGCTTGTACTGGCAGTCGACTAGATGGCATTAAGCACAGGACTCCTCTGTTCTTTAGAGAGTACTGCCACCCTGCAACAAGAATCAAAGCATAGGTATCAATACTAATGAAGGCTACAGGACGGATCCAGAACAATATATTTCGGAAGCATCATGTAAAAACACAATGCTGCATTTACCCCATGTCACTTCCAACAACCTGAATATAATAACACGATCATTGTATCATCATTATAGATTTTACCTGATGGTACTCTATACTTATGCAATATTTCACAGCGCAGTTTGAACTTTCTATGTCTGTGACAGGTACACTTTAACCAAAGCTGTGCTGTTTTTTTCCCTTTTAAAAATTTTGATTAGAAAACATACAAATAAAGAAAACTTAAGGGTCTAGTCACTAAAGGGTGAAGAGTTCGGAGAAGGCAGGAGAAGGGAACAATCTAGGACAGCATAGCTGATTTGGAAACATTCTCCAATTCAGCTCACTTTCCAGTTCAGCTATGCTGTCCTAGATTGTTCACTTCTCTGGCCATCTCCAAACTCTTCACCCTTTTATGAATAGACCCCTTAGATTTATTTCAAGCAGAAACAAATTAGCGGCCATGTGATATCAATAATGGTACTTCCTCAAAGAATGTTATTTCCTGATTAAAAATAATTTTCTAAGCAATGAAATGTCACGCATGACTGATTGTATGCACTCAGGAAAACTATTGTACAGCAATCACAGTGACGATCTGTATCCACTCTCACATAATGCAGGCCTGAACCAGAAGTCTCCTGATCAGAGCGGTAACGCTGGTTTCTGTGGCTGGGAACACATATATATCTTATTTCAAGTACCCAGGAGGCACTTTAGATGGGTCAAAGGAGAAGCTGTGCTTTTAAAATACATTTTAGTAACCACATGAAATCAAACAATGAAGCACATTGAAAACACGATTCAGTAAACATAAGGGATCATTTGGGAAATGTTTAAACACAGTTACAAGGGCACTGGCAATAAATATTAAAAAATCAATAAAAACTTTACAGAAGCTTAGCCACCTCAGGAAAATGTAGTGAGAGCCCCACTCCAGCCAAACATTTAAAGGGGAATCTGAGTTTTATTGCTGTATGTGTCCATGCTGGGCAGATTTTCTCTCACTGCCCACTCACATTGAGACACGGGTGACACCGGGACAGGCAGTGAGGGGAAATGGGCAGATTTTCTCTCACAGTCTACCCACACTGAAACACAGGTGACACCGGGACAGGCAGTGAGGAGAAATGGGCAGATGTTCTCTCACAGTCTACCCACATTGAGACACGGGTGACACCGGGACAGGCAGTGAGGAGAAATGGGCAGATTTTCTCTCACAGTCTACCCACATTGAGACACGGGTGACACCGGGACAGGCAGTGAGGAGAAATGGGCAGATTTTCTCTCACAGTCTACCCACACTGAAACACAGGTGACACCGGCACAGGCAGATTTTGTCCCCCTTTAGGCCCTGTTCACATTGAGCGGTTCGCAAATTGCGCGATTTGCATTTTGCCCGATATCGCGCAAATGCTTGCATTGGGCAAGCTTGAATCGCGGCTAAATCCGTTTCAAAAAGGGTCCTGCTGTAGCGACCCGCGACAGCAGGACCCTTTGCCCCATTGAGAAGCATTGGAGAGCGATATCACGCGGTAAATTGCCGCGATATCGTGGGAATTACCGCACGATAAATCGCTCAATGTGAACGGGGTCTTAAACTATATTACGTTTGGAGTGATGGGTGATCAAGGCACCACATCTCTCACACCAAAACTATGACACATTCAGGGAAATTCAATATTGTGTCTGCACCAGAATTCTGGCACTAATGCAGCCTAAAGAATGTCTGTGCCAAATTCTAAAACATGCTGCACCATTTCCAGACTCCAGCACTGACTCCTGCACCGGATTCAAGTAGTTCTTATTTGCACCATATTTCATTCTGGGGCTGGGCTTGCAGCACATTCAATAAACTCCAACAGTTTGGTAATTAGAAAAGTGATGTAAAGTAAGACCGAGTACTTTTTGACATAAGTCTGTGGCACGTTCATACTGCATAAGTCTGTCACAGTATGCAACACATACCTCAGGTGCAACATTCCTTGAAACTGAGGATCCAACTGAAATCTGTCTCAGACACATATGAGATACTTAGGACTAAAGTTTGCCTCTCAAGCCAGCGCCAGCTTCATAGGTTTGCTGCATTCATGAACCCTATGCAGGCTTGTACATGAATTTGGAGCAAACAACACTATTCCTGTAACCCTGAGACACTTTGCTTACGTGTCTCAATGACACAATTTGAATTCCCTTGATTAATCTTTCAATTGAACTTTTTTGGTGCCGCTATAGTCACAGACTCATACATACAAAAATTTTTAAAAACGGTTTATTAAGTTCACAAGCTACACCACATATAGATTTGAAGCAAAGGGTCAATATTAGAGGTGCACCGAAATGTAAATTTCAAAACCGAAACGTAACCGAAATAAAAAAAAAATATGTCAGGCCGAAACCGAAAATGTTTATTTTAAATTTTTTCACATTTTTTTCATATTTTATTTTTTATAAACTTTTCAATTTTTCATATTTTTATTTATTAATTTTTTATTAAATATTTTTATTTTTTTACTTTACTTTTAGGGGCTTCGGGGAAATATTAGGGGTCTAAACAGACCCCTGATATTTCCCTTTTAAAATAGAAAAAGAGATTGATGACACAGTCCTCAATCTCTTTTTCTGCAGCACCTGTTTTCAATGAACAGGAATCCTCCATACTGAGTGTTCCTGTTCATTGATAACTTGAGGACGTGGTATGTTTACTATAACCACAATCATGAATGAAGAGGAGGTGGTGTAGATCACTCCCATTCATTCACAATTGAGGATATAGTACACATACCATTGTTAGTAAACCTCAATGATCGCTGAGTGTTTGAATTGGCTCTCCTGTCTGACAGCTGTCACAGGAGGCTGAGTGAGCGGTGCAGGGAGGAAAGCCCAGCCTCCTGTGACAGCGCTGTCTCCGCCCCCCACACCGGAGAGACGCTGGCCGCTCACAGTGCTCTCCTCCCGCAGCACTCAGCCGGCTGTCACAGTTTCTCTCCTCCCCGCTGGGACACAGAGCAGCACCCAACGGGGAGGAAAGAAACCAGGGATGTGCCGATGTATCGGCAGGAAAATGGCACTTTCGGCATTTAGCCAAAAGTGCCATTTTTGGCCGATATGTTTCGGCGGCCGATATATCGGTGCATCCCTAGTCAATATATCAACCGTTATAATATTAAAACCATCATTTTATACCCACACAGAGAGACCGGGACAGGTAGTGAGGGGAAAAGGGCAGATTTTCTCTCACTTTATACCCACATTGAGATACGGGTGACACCGGGACAGGCAGTGAGGGGAAATTGCAGATTTTCTCTCATCGTCTACCCACATTGAGACACAGGTGACACCGAGACAGGTAGTGAGGGGAAACACGCAGATTTTCTCTCACTTTATACCCACACTGAGGCACGGGTGACACCGGGATATGTGTTGAGAGGGAATGTGAAGTTCATGCTTGCTGCATCTTTGGAGTGGCTTCTGTTAATAGGGATGAATGGCAACTCAGGTAAAATGTACCTTTCACGCAGAAGTGTGAATTTAGCCATTGCCTAATCCAATGCTTAAAAATCCTTTTAATACTTTAATAAGTGAACTTTGTAAAGTTTTTGGTTTTTAATAACATTTATTGTGTTTGCTTAACCATATTATAACATATTTTGCAGAAATAACATTTTACATTTCAGCCCAAAAAAAAAAACCAACACATATAGACAGTGTACTGTACATCATACACACACTTTTTAATGTCACATGCACCCAGTACAAGCAATAATTGAATGCACAATGTTCATTCTAGACAATGCCAGCACTCTGCACAGAGGACATGTGACTGTAGTATAGGTTATAAAAGTGACCAGAAACATCTAAACCACACTGGCATTCATAGAATGTGTCAGCTATATAAGAATAATCTGTGAATACACTGCAATGTCAAATCCTAAGGAAGTGATAATAAAAAAGAGCAACTAAGCTCCTGCCATTTATCCCCAAAAAACATCATTATTAAGCAGCCTCCTATTATGGCCATTAAACTGACCTAATATTGGGATTTATGTCATTTTCCTTTCTGTTAGAAAGTGTGCATGCACTACTTTTTTTTTTTTTTAAACACACCGCAAAGCAACGCACGGTATTTCGCTACCACTCGTTGCAGCGTAATCGAGCACACTGCGAGTAGAAGGTGCGTTTGGGGTGCCGTTCGAAGGAATGGCAATACAAAGCACCTCCTGCACTGTTAACGCATAGTATAGTGCTTTGACCGAACGGAACCATGAGATTAGCGCATCACACCAGTGTGAATGGGCCCTAAATCACTTACAATGGATGCTTCTTGATGTTTAAAAGTTTTAGTTTCCTGCAGATTTAGATGGTTCAGTGAGCACTGGTCCTGATATCCTGTTTTCCTTTGAAGGACACTATGAAGACACCCTGTGTGCGCTAGTAAGCTGTGTGTGTCATCACAATCACACAGTCCCATACTAGAAGTCACCAGCACTCGATGTGTGCAAGTAAAGCACTTTTTATTAAATCGTCACATGTGTCAAACAGCCAACGTTTCGGGGCCACGTAGGGTCCCTTCTTACTGGGCGATATAGTAACACAGCGCCATCCGTGTTGTCACTTCAAGCACCAACCTTTCATCCAAGGTCTGTACGCTTTATACAGCCGCCTGATCATTTGTACAGATCGGCGGCATGTGCTCCCCCCACCCCCTCTGACGGATTCCCCAGGCTCTGCTGTCCCCTGTGTGGGGCCCAGGACCGGCACATGGGCTCTCCTCGCAAGGATTGGAAAGAGATGCAGCGGCTCCCAGCCGCTGATCTCTCCTCCAATCACTGGACCCGGAAGTGATGTGTATTACATCACTTCCGGTGTCACTGCGCACATTCTTTCACGGTCGCATGCAATTTTAAGGCTTGACATGTTTGGTATCTATTTACCCGGCGTGACCCCATCTTTTATATTTTACCAAAAAACTGGGTATTTTATTCTGTTTCTGTGCACTAAATTTGATTTTAGTGTATTGTATCCTAAAAATACTTGATTGATAAAACTATGTGACATAAAGAATTGCAACTAGCATTGTTTTATTCTACAGGGCCTCTGCTTTCAGAAAATATATAAATGTTTGGGGGTCTGAAGTTGTTTTCTAGCCAAAATTCAGATTGTATCCTGTGTGAAAATAGTAAGAAATGACAGTTGTATGTATTACAATAACAGTGGTTATGTCCAGCTGAAACTTTTTTTTTTAGCTTTGGAGTGGGAAAGGATAAGAACCCCTGCTGGCCTTTACTGCTATCCAGGGCTCTGGTCATGCTAACAACATTACCAGACAGGAAAAATCTGCAACAAGGGAACAGACAGAAATAAGAAATGTTTTTTTTATTTTTCTGTAGAGTAGGGGAAGGCTAGAACCCCTGCAAGATGTTTATTGCTGTCCAGCACTGTTGCAGATTTTCCTACACTTCCTACCTGGAAAAACCATTGTCACCGAGACAGAAAGTAAAGGAATTTCTCTCTAACAGAGACTTGGATAAGCATTAAAAACTAGGCAGGAGTTCTAGTCAGTCATTCTCCATTCTGTCCAAAACAAAAAAAGGCTTTTGGTTTCACAAACACTTTAAGTCTTAAATTCCTTCCTAAGCTGTTCTAAAGTAGCCCTGCTTGACCCTGGCCACTTCCAAATTGTGAGTCTGCTTAGAGCGAAAATCTCATCTAGTGCGATAAATGTGTCTTAGACATGCACAATTCTGCTGCACTTTACTGCCCAGGATTGCAGACCCAGTGGTTGCAAAGAGACTAAAAAACTGTCACATAGACGTTGCTAGATAGCAGACTTAGAAATCTAATTTGTGTCTCACAGTGTCAATCATTTCCTCCATAAATGGCCCAAGCAAAAAATGGATGGTGAGGCAGACACATTTCAATCACTGCAATAGGCCAAGACCTTATGAGGCCTTACCTTTTCCTTCAAAGGGTAAGGCTAAAAAAAATATAAGAATACACACCTGGACAAGGGCCCATGTTGATGGGCTTTTGTTCACATGAAACCGGTTTCTCTCCCCACACCAGTTATGGGAATAAAGTCAAATACTGGTCAGGAGGTGAACTGCTAATCACATGGACCTGTCAATGAGTTCTGAATGATCTCACAAGTGTCTCAAACTGATGTGAAAAGCACGCTCATCGACACAACCCAAATACCAATTTATTTTTGCCTGTAGTTCTGCCTGTAGTTCTCTCTTAAAGCACTCGTTTTGTCAAGTGCAGTGGTGGCGAACCTTGGCACTCCAGTTGTTTTGGAACTACAAGTCCCATGAGGCATTGCAAGGCTCTGACAGCCACAGACATAACTCCCAGAGGCAGATGCATGTTGGGATTTGTAGTTTTGGCACAGCTGGAGTGCCAAGGTTCGCCACCACTGGTCTAGGGGAATCAAATAAAGTGGATATACTCACCTGATCCTCTGCTCGGAGGCAGTTAGCACTCACCTCTCTCTCCCTCTGTTCTGACTGCGGAATGTCTCTCGGCATCCTTACATCTAATGCAAGTCTTGGACCTGAATAAGATGGGGTGACGTCCTTAAACCACCAGAACCCAGGGGAAAAGAGGCTGTCGAGATCAGGCTAGCTGCCCTGCAGGACTGAGGATCAGGTGAGAATATCTGCTTTTCGATTTAGCTACCGAAATAGAAAAAATTGTCAGGCCGAAACCGATACCGAAAATGTTTTTAAATATTTTATTTATAAACTTTTATTTATTCATTTTTTATTAAATATTTTTATTTTTTACTTTACTTTTAGGGGCTTTGGGGAAATATTAGGGGTCTAAACAGACCCCTGATATTTCCCTTTTAAAATAGATAAAGAGATCGAGAACACAGAGTCCTCAATCTCTTTTTCTGTATCCCCTGTTATCAATGAACAGGAATCCTCTATACTTAGTATGTTTACTATAACTACAACAATGAATGGACAGGAGGCAATGTAGATCACTTCCTATTCATTCATAATTGAGGATATAGTAACCATACCGTGTCCTCAATTATGTACAAACACTCACTGACTGCTTGTAACCGCTCTCCTCTCTGACACGCTGTCACAGGAGGCTGAGTGAGCAGTGTGGGAGGAGAGCCCAGCCTCCTGTGACAGCGATGTCTCCGCCCCCATACCACTCTGCCGCACTGTGATAGGAGGCTGAGCGGTGTGGGAGGAGAGACACCGCTCACAGTGCTCTCCTCCCGCAGCGCTCGGCCAGCTGTCACACTTTCTCTCCTCCCCCTGGGACACAGAGCAGCGCCCAGCGGGGAGGAAAGAAATCACGGATGCGCCGATGTAATGGCAGGAAAATTGCACTTTCGGCATTTAGCCAAAGGTGCCATTTTCACTGATATGTTTCGGCGGCCAATATATCGGTGCGTCCCTAGTTTTTGTCTATCTTGATTGGCCAGGCTGGGATGATATAATTCCAATGACATAACACCCGGAGTTCATTCATCCCAGCACTGAGGTGTGTCGAGGATATACACTAAGCTGTGCATGTGCAGCTCAGTGTACATTCTAAAGAATAGTCATGAGCTGGGGCTTGGTGCGAATACAGGTTATCGTGGTGCACCCGAGCCTGCCCAAAACTGTGATGACACCCCCCACTCTGGGCCAATCAGCTGCAACAAGCACATTCTCTGAGTTCAAACCCCCGGCTCATCAATACTAAAGAAGATTGCGAGGAGTGAGGAAAAATGCAGCAGAGACAGTGGGGGGAATTTATCAAAACTGGAGTAGACAAAATCTGGATCTCATCTCTGCACTCCCCTGTGACACCGCACCTTCCCTGCATGGTAACCAATCAGCTTCTCTCGTTTTCAGATCTCAACTGAGCAAACAGAAGATAGATGCCCATTGGTTGCCATGGGCTGCTCCAGTAATGATAAATTCCCCGCCATAGTATGTCTGTTCTGATACGAAATACTTCCTGCCCACAGGTTTATAAATTTGGGGCAAAGTTCCACTGTAAGGGAGAAGTGTTCTGTCCTGCCCCAGAGCTACCAATCATATTCAAACTATAAATATATAACTCTCATCTCTCAGTAGAAGTTTAAAAAGGAGAATTATGGAGGCGAGTGATTTTCACTCATCCTCATAGTTCGAGCCGACGTGTGACCATGAAACTGACACACGTCGGCTCAATAGATCGGGAAGTGAGCAAACACATACCGTAGCTCGCTCACTTCTCGATCATTTCCCTGCAGTGAGCCATGACTGTCACTCACGGCTCCCTGCAGGGATTACCTCAACCCCTCCCCGATCCTCCAGCCCTGACTGGCGGAACGGACGGGGTAGGGGTTGGATAGAGCTGGCTCTGCTTCTAGAGGTGCAGAGCTAGCTGTCAATCACGCAGCTAGGTGGATCTCGACAGTATTGTCTGGATCCATCCAGGCTGCGGCGGGTTCAGTATAACGTGAGCTGTAGCTCACGATATACTGAGCTTTGTGTCACGGGAGGACGCTAGTTTATGTCCTCCCGTGACCCTGAGGAGAACTATGGGGAAAAAACACTGACCCCATAGTTCTCCTTTAAATACGATTGGTGGCGTAACTAATATATATATATATATATATACAGTGGGGCAAAAAAGTATTTAGTCAGCCACCAATTGTGCAAGTTCTCCCACTTAAAAAGATGAGAGAGGCCTGTAATTGGCATCATAGGTAGACCTCAACTATGAGATAGTCTGACATTTTGGTGGGTCACAGCACACCTTTCCTAAAGTGTATTTCCAATTCACAAATATACGTTTGCTGTCTTACAATTCACATAGCAGATTGCAGACTATTCTCAACAGTTTGAAAGTGAAAGTAGAGAGACATACTGAGGGATGGACTGAGATCTTCCTCTTATTAAAGAAGAACTCCAGGCAAATCAAATCTTAACCCTTGCAGTGGGGCTACCCCCACACTACAAGGGTTAACTGCTCATTTGTTCTAGGGACCTAAATGAATAGAGTTATACTCACCTGAACTGCGATCTGAGCTGGCTCCTAGACCAGTCCCTTCAGCCTTGCTCCCCCTCCACTCCAGTGATGGAATGTCCCCCGGCGTCCTCATGTCCTATACACTCTATAGGATGTGATGACTTGCAGAACCTTAGACCGCTGGAGTAGAGGGGAAACCAGTCTAGGAGCCAGCTGGTCTCATGGTTCAGGTAAGTATAGCTTTGTTATTTTAGCTCCCTAGGCAGAAATGAGCACTTACCCCTTGTAGTGCGAGGGTAGCCCCACTGGAAAGGTTAAGATTGTATTTGCCCGGTGTTCTTCTTTAACATATAACCCTTTATTAGGGTCGACGGTGTTCAAATTTAGTTTACAACTGATAATGAAATCTGCCAGCAAAGTACAGACAGGGTTAATTAGAGTAACCATTATTTCCCACAGCCCCTCCTTAAAATTGCATAGGGAGAAGCTAGGAGGGATGTTTAAGCAAGTATAAAGAACTTAAAAATTCAAGCAGAAATCTGTAATTCATTGTTTTATGCAATGTGAACATGTAATAAATATGAAGTAGGTGTTATCCAAATTTGACTGCAAAAGTGGAAATACACTTTAAGACAGTAAGAAGAGTTAAATGAACTGTCAGCTGCAATAAATGAACAATATTATACATACATATAGGGATGTTCAGATACCAAGTACCGTATACGGTACAGATACTTTTCCAGCTCCAAGACTAGACTAGAGAAAAATTCAAAAGTTAGGAGGCAGCTGTCATTTGTAAGGAGCACACGGAGCTCCTGGGATTTGTACATCTCCGTTTTAATGTATGATTTTATTTTTGATTTTATTTTTAAGCATGGTAGATTTTTATTGAAAAAAAAAGCCATATAAAAAGGAGCAATACATACATGACAGAAAATATAGATCATGCATCAGTACGCAGACTGTGATCTACACATGCAGAATGCTATTTAACCAGGTATTAATAAGTGAGGAACCAGATCACAACATTGTGATGGACTCTCTAGCTATAGGTTGTACCGATTAGTTATATAATAATAAAAAATAAAAAAACTACAAACAATTATCCCTATAGCCGTGAGGATCGATACTGTGGGGAGAAGACCAATTCTCTAATGCCTGGGTGTTCGTGAGCATATCAGGAGGACCATACCTTATTATTAGGTGTAGTGTGTGAGAACCTCGGTTAAGTGTATCATATACTATCAGGGGTCAAAGGACATCTAGCAATCCTAGGGATCCAGTAAATTGGGCTTCAAGGTACCACTTGGATAGTCGGAAAATGGACATCAAATCTCGCAATTGTTGCAGCGAAAATTCCGCTGTAATGTAAGATGTCCAAGTGTCGGAGAAGATTTTAGTACGGAGTTGGTTAAATTTCTTGCCTAATTTATCCAGCAGTAACAGGCGGTTCAACAGAGGGAGAAAGGTGTCCATGGAGGGGGTTCAGATAAGATCCAGTTACATAGGATTGCCTTCTTAGTTGTCAGGAGGCAGAGGTGTTCCCAGCGGGTCGGGTGAGATGGGGTATCACTCGTGGGCTGGGGATTATTTTTGTTTTTATAAATATATATAAAAGAGATGCACCAATACCATTTTTCCAAGTACAAGTACTGATACCTGTCCATGTACTCACAGATACAATTACTGAAACATTTTTGTTTATTGTCATGTGACAGTTTTTCTGAAACAATACAGAATAACGATTTCAGGACAGTGGTGGAGCGCCAGAGCCCAGTCACTGCTGCAACCGCTGCAACCCTGGTTGCTCTTGTATCAGCACTGGTATCTGAACATCCCTAATACACACACACACACACACACACACACACACACACAACCTACTGCTACTTATCATTGTCACTTTTCCCTGGACAGCATGGTGTCTGTAAAAGGTGGAGAAAACATCATTCTGAATAGCCACTACTATTATGACATGTACAAACCATATCCTGTTATCTCAATGAAATATTTTCATAACAGAACCCGGGGGGAAGATTAAGAAAAGACTACAATCTAAAGTGGAGAATGTTTATGGAGTAAGAGTTCAGGAAATGTCCAGGGGTGACTTCTGTGTAAGTTTGGACAGGACAGCCCTGGGTACAAACATGGACGTTCAGTGTGACACTATAGCTGGTGTGACCTATGTTTAGTATAAATAGAAAACAAGAACACATACATCCAGGGACACGCCTTCCAGATCTGTACCTAGAAAGACAAGTAACTGTCTAGAAGTGGCGTTGGCAGCAGCCTAGGAGCAATGACACACTTTGCATGGCCTCTCCCACCATCCGTCCGTATGCTAGTCATCTACTCACCATGGCAGGCCATCCCGGAGCTCGGTGTGACCGCATGAAGCCGCAGGTAGAGCCTGCAGAGTGAGGACCAGCCCCGGCTCTGTGCAGACATCCCCGCCATCTCTCCACTGATCCCTCCCGGTGGCTAAGTCGGCTCATACAGATCTCTGTGTACCTGTCATCAGTCCAGAACACTAGAGCGCGGACACACGCTACAGCTTTGTCTCCAGTGCGGCGGACATCTTCCCAGAGAGCATCCGCAGCGTTCCATGCCGTTTGTCTTCAAAAAAATGACTCCGACTATCGAAGTGTAATGAAAGAGCACAAGACACATGCGCGCCTCAGTATTACATAGCATGTTATCCTATCTATTGTGAGAGGGGAAAGTCATTGTTTTTAGACGTACTAGACACGTGACACTCCGCACAGACGATCCACCTATCAGAGGAAGATTAACTTCTCCACCAGTCGGCGATGTTTTTTTCCCCACGATCATTTCACTGAGCTTTATTGACAAGACTAGCGGAAGTCAGAATTGCCGGCTTATTATAGCACTATGCTCTGTCTGTGTTTTTATGTGTTGTTCCGGTGGCCTATTTTGTTTAGATAACAGATGTTATATAAAAATTGGCAACAGTTGCAAAATATTTAGAAGGACCATGCTGATGTGTTAAACACAGAGCTGTCCTTGTTAG
This sequence comes from Nanorana parkeri, assembly GCF_000935625.1. Lineage (NCBI taxonomy): Eukaryota > Metazoa > Chordata > Amphibia > Anura > Dicroglossidae > Nanorana > Nanorana parkeri. The sequence continues at coordinate 1,601,762 of NW_017306292.1, read as the reverse complement.
ACTGACATCTACAAGCTAAATTTTACACTGATGGGCCTATATATCAGTGTTTTCACCCAAGATTCACAAACTATTCAACTAAATAAAGCCGCCGCTCCAAGCTTGCTCCTGTGATGGACTACAATCTCATGTTAAGTTTACTAATTTTTATGGAAATTGTAGTCCATCACAAACAGGAGTGAGCTTGGGTCGGTGGCTACTTTACAACACATACAGGGTCCATGGGGAACAAAAGTAGCCACCCTCCAGAAGGAAGGACAGTGTCAGCACCAATTCAGAGATGATTTGAGGATCTACAGCCGAGTGATACACAAATAAGATACATTTTTGTTAATAGTTGAGGTACTTAAAGTGACATTAAACCCTCAGACCCTGTAATGTGTGCCTTACTGTAATCCATGTTAGTTTCCCTACTCTTTGCTGCTCTTCCTTTTAAATCCTTCTCTCTTCTCATGCTGGGGGAGAACTTCCCTTTGCAGCTGAGTGCCTCTTCCTGTAGTGCTGGCTCAGGTTGCAAACCTACACACAGACACCATGTATCCATTTCAGAGACAAGGCAGTCTGCTGCAAAACAGAAGTTCACCCCAAGCATGAGAAGAGATACAGATTTAAAAGGAAGAGCAGCAAAGAGAAGAGAAACGACCATGGATTACAGTAAGGCACACATTACAGTATTGTTTTATGTTAAAAAATCTGAGGGTTTAATGTCACTTTAAATGTACTACTGGTCCTGCATTGATTGTAATGACGTCATTGCAACTGCTGGATGGGACACCAAAGAGAAAAGGTTTCAGGGGACCAGTCACAAAGTGTAGTGGAAGCCGGCCGTACAGTGTTAACGGGGTTTTCTTTCATCACTTTTTTTCCGTGATGAAAACGAAATGCTAGAGCAGGTAAAACAATGACGAAAATGCGGCGAATTTTCGTTGCCGAACGAAAACAAAACGAAAGTTCTGGGAACTAAACGAAAATTTGCTTCGAGACTAGTGCATTTGGCTTTTGGTTCCCTGAGCACTTCCTGTACTAGGGAGATGTGAACAACCAATGAACCTATTAGATTTTAGTCCACTAATTTCATCAACTGAAACTAGACTAAAATAAAAATTAACTTTCGTGACAAGACTAAGGCCCCATTCACACTGAGCGTACCACAAATCGCGCGTTTGTCATTTTGCGGGATATGCGCGATATCACGCAAATGGTTGCATTGAGCTAAGTATCGAAATCCACTCCAAAAAGGGTCCTGTTGTAGCGACAGCGACAAACAGAGCCCCATTGACATGCATTGGAGAGCGACATCGTGCGGTAAATATGCGCGATATGTCGCGGATTACTGCGCAATAAAACGCTCAGTGTGAATGGGGCCTATGACGGAAATTAAATTTGGTAGCAAAATTACACTGCTGCCGTAGCAAAAAATGGGGTAAGAAGTACCGCTTATTCTTCTACCCCTGGACTTAAGGAGCATTTACCCCTTATAGTGCAGGGTGGGGAGGCACTGCGAGAGTACTTTTTTATAAACAAAGTCCTGGAGTTCAGCTTTAAAAGGTTTCCAATCTTTACACATAGACATTGCACAATACTACTTCTTTAGCTATTCATTCTAGATTATTATTATACAGAATTCATATAGCGCCAACAGTTTGTGCCACTAGATATAACTCTAATTTTGTTCTTTTTATGTAAAGGTGACAGAGTACAACTTCCCATCTTCCGCATGCTCGGTGTAGTGCTCAGTCGTTATTCTTATTATATCTTTATGGTAGCGCTTCTCTTTTTTGTATACTTGGTGCACACATTGGGCGGAGTTTATCAAAACTGGAGCAGACAAAATCTGGAGCAGCTGTGCATAACAACCAATCCCCTTCTCTCTTCAGTTTGTTCTGTTAAGATTTGAAAATGAAGGAGAGAAGCTGATTGGTTGCCATGCACAGCTGCTCGAGATTTTGTCTGCTCCAGTTTTAATAAATTCCTTTCAATATGTTTTTGCAGTAGTGCTCCTTTAAAGTGTAAGAGTGCACCACCATGTGGTTTTCCTGAGAATTGCAATGGATCGATAGGAACGTGAGCAGTACATCACAATGACAACACTGATTTATACAGTATATAACATCTCAAAGAAGGGTTTGGTTAAACATTTCATCAGCATACCATTACCATGAGTGTAAAAGTGAAAGTGAATGAATGTACATAAATATACCATACAGAAAAATGAAATGGTGATCAGTTGTGAAAGAGGGGCTCTGTGAGTCAGGCACAAATGATACAGTATGGTTCTGTTGACTTTACCATTAATATATCCTTGCTGTTAAAGAAGAACTCCGGACAGAACTTTTATTAACCCTTGCAGTAGGGCTACTTTAAAAATAATTTTAAAATTGTTCTTCTTTAAAAATGTTGGTGCCGTGGTGGGGCGGTATAACCAGCACCACTTGGTTGATAGCACAGACATGACCTCAGTTTAAAGCCATTTGCTCTATGTAGTGTGCATACAGCTGTTTCAAGCATACTAGCTTTTGTCAGTGCTTGAAACATTGCAGTCCAAAGGGTAAGGCTTTTCAGGCAATTATTTAAGTTACGGGGTTAAAGATGGTTAGGGGTAGGAATGAACCGATACCGAGTATTTGCTCCGATGGGCAAGCAGAGCTAAATGTACAGCGGGGAAGCCGTCGCTTTGGGGGGGGGTTGCAGGGAGGGGGGCGCATTGAGGAACGTGGCCTTGGGGCAGCAGAGAGAGTAATTCCGGCCCTGGTCCTGCTCATGTAGTTTACAAGTGATAATGAAATCAGCCAGCATAGTACACAAAGGATTCATTATTCAAAACAAACCTCCCCCCAGATAGTGAGAACTAAGCAGGATTTGTCAGTCCTGGAGTTAGCACAAAGCACATCTAAAAAGATAAGCTGCATTTCAAAATAAAAATGTTGATGTTATATTATGTGAATGGGGACATGTAACAAATATAAAGTAGGTGTTATGCCAATTAAGCTGCAGAAATGGAAATAAACTTTAAAGCGCTTCATGATCTAGCTGCACTGTCTGGCAGGGCTGTCTGGATTACAAGACTGGCTGAACAAAATTACAGTTACTGGACTATGATTTATCCTACTGCTGAGGTCTCCTCTGGGCTCCTTTTATTCTAACAGTTGTGTCACCCACCGGCTTCCAGTGCCCGAAATATGTTACATTGATTGACTGCAACAGGTTGATGAAATGCAGTAGAACGACCCTTACTGACCCAAGGCACATACAGTTCCACCCTCAATAGAAATGTTGCTATGTAGATGATTGGTAGCCTAACATAACAATATACAGTATATCATGCAGTTATATTCGCAGAACTAAAAATACAATTAGTTTCTGTAATGTAAAAGCTGATTTAAAAATGTATCCTTTAGATTAATGCAGAGAGTACATATAAATCACTTTCACGGAGAGCACAGCAGCTGTAAGGAAATATAGGATAGGGATAGGAGTGCGGATTATATTGTTAATTCAATGCAGAGAGTACAGCTTACTGGTTGATTAGTTCAGTCCTTTATCCAGACTTTTCTGTACTGTACCAGTCCACCCACCTTCCTATTGTCTGTAATCGGATGATGCTGGAACACCCTGCTCACTGCCTCTCACACACACAAAGCCTGATATAAAAATAGTAGTTTAAAGAACTTTCCTACAGTGATTAAGATTCAAACCTGCCCTAAAAGTTTGCATGCAATTAGTGATGCAGGTAGGAGAGAGATGAAATTACACAGCAGAGGCTTTCAAGAAAACTATATTGGTTTGGTTTGGGGGGGAGGGAGAGGGATTTATTTATTTATTTATTTTTTTAAAGCTGATACGTTTTTAATCTGTTATATATCTACAATATTTTGTACTATACATTTACATTGTGTTGCAAATAGCTATTCAGTGCAAAGTGCATTTATACCAGAGGATGCTCAGAGTACTGTGAGGTTTTTAAAGTGTTCCCTTTCAGACATGCTATCTCTTATTGAAACCTTAGATGGAGGGAGAATGCTCTGACTCATTCAATTGTGTGTTTAAATTTTACCTCTCACCTCAAGCTAATTGAGCTCTATTTGCCAGCACTATGATGTGCTGCCTAACTGGCTAGTAGGTATGTGTGGGAGGCAGGATGGGGTTGGCAACATTCAACTTTACCAGGGAGTACACGATGTGACGTATTGCACTCTCAGCCTCATCCTGAGCAGAGATTTTCCAACTCACAGGACAATAATCTAAGTACCAGCCGACTGAGAGTGGACATCCCTGCAGCAGGTTAACTCTGCAGTTAAACCTTTACACATAGAAACGGTAGCCACCACTGGATTTTAACACAAACACCCACCGTTCACAGTATCTGCTGTAGCAATTCTGATACTTACTGCCACACACAGATAGGGATGTAATGGAGTTTAAGGTATGGCAGCTTTATTCTAAGAGGCAAAAAGGCCTTTACTTTTGGGTTAGAGCATTTAGAGATTCAGGTTAAAGGGGTTCTAAAGCCTCCGTTTTTTTGCCTATATCTACTGCTAGCAAGCTGTAGATATAGACAAAAAACGCTTTAATAGCGGTTTAAACTTACCTCTTTATCACTGCTCGCTCCTGCACCGAGAATCTGAACCTGCTCGTGCGGCCGCAAAGCATCTTGGGGCGGGCGCATGCGCAGTTCGGATTTTCGGCAGGGAGACGAGCAGAGACGCATGGTAAGTCTATGGACGCGTGCACCAGCATGCAGACACCGCTGGATCGGAAGTACCTGCAAGCAGAGAGGTTAGACTAATGTCACTTTAAAGATTTTTTTTTAACGTTTTGATAAAAAAAGCAAAAATGATCCAAGAAAATATTTTCAGAAACAATGTTAGAAAACAGACAACAGCTCTCAAAAATGAAATGACGCTTAGCATTCCTTCATAGTTTTAATTTACACAAGAGCTACCGCTGCCACTTGCAGTCATCGTTTCTGGTCCCTGATGAGGACTTATATTAACATAACCAATCTAAGGGTCTGAGGAGTGTGCTGAAGGGTTGTTCAAGTGTTTTATGATGTTCAACATCAAGTAGTAAAGTATGTCACCAGCACACGGTGGTCAAATCTTCAAGAAGTGATCATTTTTTTGATGCAAACACATCCACAGTCCACAGCCACAGTCAATACAGCACCCACCGCAAGGGACATACCAGTAAGGAGTGCGGTAGGACTCTCCTGCATTACGATGTTCAACAGACAAACTTGTAATGCTAGGTTTTCTAGCTATATCTATATTTCCAGATGATAACGTTTTACAATCCGACAACCAAAATATTAATGAACAGAATGAAACTACAATTGGTTTGACACCAAATCAGCTATTGTTCTTATGAATATTCTACTTAGGACATGTAATGTGTCCCATCTGCCTCTTGTGACATAGGCAATAGGCATGTTTAACTGTTTAGATTCTTATTCATCAGTGCAACCATGTGTTTTATGTGTAGCTCCATCCTAGCAGGAATTTTGTATTATGTGTAGAGTTTGGCTTCACCAGTTTGATTTCAAGGCACAAACCAGACTCATAGATATATATTTGCTCTAGACTGTTCTACAAGAGGTTTACAACAGCTAGTAGCACGCTCTGACTTAAAGGATGTTTACAATATCCTGGTTTGCTTGTTATTCAGAATGTTTTAACTGGATTTATGATGCCCTTGCTTCTTGCTAAATGTGTCCGAAGCTTGTTCAATCTGGTCTGTAGTTTATTAAAGTTGTCACCTTTTCCACTTGCGTCATTGTGTCCTAAATCTGAGCTGTGTTCAAGTTATGGAAGGGGAGGGGTTATATGAAGTATCTTACCATCCCTGGCTGTCCACACTCTAAAAAGGATTTAAATCAGATTGTTTTCTTACTGACTTGAAAAGTTTGTAGAAATAAGGGTGACACTGTGTTCAGTATGACTTCTCCAGGCTCCCCACCCAGTTTGGGGTTTGCCAGATCTCAATATCGTCACACAGGAGCTTTGTCCAATCGGAACATTCTAGGATTTGCCGACTGTTGCAGGTATGTTTGGGTTCGATCAGATGCCTGCACAGCGGTAGGCATATTTAAAATACACAAATGAATGCAGTTGTGCGTTCATTATTACATCATTAATCATGTATTTGTTTAATTCATCCAGTGTTAATACCTGAACTTGGTAACAGAACACTGTAAAAAAAAGCTCATAAAGGGAGAGAAAGAATCAGCACGCAATCAGTTCATGTGCTTAAAAGGAGCATGCTGATAGGTGATGAAAGCAGAGTGAAAAAGACATGAGCTCATCACTCTGATTCTTCAGTACTGCCTAGTACTGTGCCTGTGTGTTTGTGGAGACACACACAGCTTACTAACACACAAGAGTGGCTCCATAGGACCCTGCAAGGGAAAGGGCCATCCTAAAACAGGATATCAGTGTCAGTACTCAAGACAGCAGCTGATTCTGCCAGAAGCTAAAACTTTTAAACATCAAGAAGCAGCATCCATTGTAAGTGATTTCATCAGATAACTTAAAAACGTGTGACTTTGATATCACTTTAAGCAAAAACTGCTTTTAGCTTGAGCTATTATTTTTTTATTGACTTATGCTTTAAATGACAGAGCCAATTTCAAAATAAATTGAGTGAGCTTTTTGTTAATTTGAGTTGCAGTTTAGTGACTCACATCAGTAGCTCATTAAATGCTTACACTTAAAGCAGAACTCCAGGGAAAACTATTATTAACCCTTAAAGTGGGGCTACCCCCGCATTGCAAGGGTTAAGTGTTCGTTTTGGACTAGGGAGGAAAATAACAAAGTTATATTCACCCGAACCCGAACCTTGGAGCCAACCGACTGTGACAGCATTCCCTCCTGCCTGTCTCATCCTATGCTGCAGTGATGGTATGTCCTTTGGCATCCTCACATACTATACACTGTATATAGAACGTGATGACTCAGGGACCTTAGACTGCTGCAGCGGAGGGGGAGAGAGGCTCCAGGTACCACTCTAAGGGCAAGCAAGCTCTGAGGATTGGGTGGGAATAACTTTTTCTTCCCTAGACACTAGCCTTGCAGTGCAGGAGTAGCCCCACTGCAAGGGTTAATAATAATTTTCCCTGGAGGTCTTCTTTAAAGCCTGGAATGGATTTTCAATTATTCCATAAACGGGTGTTGTTTTTGCCTGGAATCCCATGTTTTCATTGCCATATAGTGTGACATAAAGTGAAGTATAATCCCTGATGTACACCCCACTGTTTAAGTTTTTACACAATGTACAGTTAGGCCCTTTTTCCACTGGCCGATCAGGAGAGGATCCGTCAACAGATCCTCTCCTGATAAGAGCGGCACGGATCACATGTCACCGCTGTGACATCCATGTCCGTACAAAAACTGAAAGTGCCGGACCCCATGACAAGTCTATGGGGAATCTGATGTAAATGGACATGTCAGTTTACATCAGAATACTTCGAAACGGATCAATGATCCATCTGTTTTGCCGGATCGAGCCGGAGATAACCGGGTGTCAATTTATGCCCATAGACTGCCATAGAGCATCCGATTGGGTCCGGCTAAAAAACTGACAGGTGGCCTGATCAGACCGCTCATGTGAAAGGGACCTTACAGCCCCACTTACTACTTTTTTTGCACTTTTATAAATTTCTGCAGTTTACATAAATTTTTATGACCCCCCTCTGATAAAAAGTAAACACGGGGCTCTGCTTCATATAATCATCAGCATTCATTTTTTACTACAATAAATAAATACATCAGCAAACAAATCTTAATATAGTTGTCCGAAATCTAAGCAGAAATCACATTAAGCGGTTTCATTTTCTCTACATCAATAAAGCTTGCATGCGACTGCCCAGCAGAGAACACGGCAATTCAATTTGTCTTGAAATATTATTTACCATACCAAACAAATGCTGAGAAAAAGGGCAACACCAAATTGCAAGTAAGCTGTTGTTTACCTCAGTCACGCTGTAAAGCCCCTGATAGTTCCAATTTTACACTGTGAAATGTATCATTTCTGCTGATTTAAGCACTTTGCTTCACAAATATGGATCCCTGAACTTTCATTGCCTGCTAGAGGTATGGATAATTTACAGCTCTGATCCAATTTTCCAATCATTGGGGAGCAGTAAATCGCTGCATAGAAGAAAAGTCGAATGAGGTCCTTTTTCTTTAGTGTCAGCAGCCTGTGATTATTATGTTTATTAGATTTCACTGAATGGGCCTCACATTTTCTCAAATATGCAGGAGAGTTATATTTCCCTTGGAGTCCGGCATTAGCATTTCTGTGCCTTAGTCCTTAAATAGAAAAAAAAAAAACTCTTTCCGTTTATAAGATTGCAGGCACTTGACCGTGTGTGGCCAACCTGAGGCCGGTCCGCTTTCAGTAAAGTGTTAGTCCGGCATGCTGTGCAAGATAGTGGCTGCCAGGGCATGCTGGGACTTTTTGTATTGGTATAGGACACTTTCACACCTTGCAAGAACTGTCATTTCCAAAAGTTCCCTCATTTATTTCTATATATGTTTATCTAGGAGGATGTCCTGGAGGCAATCAATAATATTCTAGATGTATTACAATCAAGAGTTTCTAAAGGAAAGCTACTAAGAACAACAGTAAGAATTCTTCCTTCAGGCACTTGATTGCTGGATAGCTCCAAGCTCACTCTGTGATGGACTACATTCTCAATACAAATTAGTAAAATAAACATGATATTGTAGTCCATCACGGGAGCAGGCATCCCAACCTGAAATAAGTCATTTCAGGAAGGTGCCCTTCTCATTTCAGGGAGGTGCCCTCTGTCCCCCTACCCCCCACCCCCATCCGCGGGGGTTGGGGGGTGCAACAACAAGGAAGAGCGCACCCCACTGAAATGATGGCAGATAGCAAAGAAGCTAATGCTTCCCTTGCTATCTGCTGTTTTTTTTATTATTCTGATGACAGCTGTTGCCATCAGAATAAAAAAAAAAAAAACGCCATAGGAATGAATAGCTAAAAGAGTAAACCTTTCCCTGCTATCTGTTTTGTTTTTGTTTTTCTTGACATCGGGGCCGCCGTCGGTCAGAAAAAAAAAAACGGCATAGGAACTAATAGCTAGATTGCTATTGGCTATTTCAATTTGCAATAGCCAATAGCAGGATGGCTATTGCACCCGCCCACTGCTGCTGTGTATCAGCAGAGGAGGACCTGATGGAGAACTTCAGGTCCACCTCTGCTGATTGACGGCAGCAGTGGGGGGGTGCAATAGCCAGTCTGCTATTGCAAATTGAAATAGCCAATAGCAATCTAGCTATTAGTTCCTATGCCGTTTTTTTTTTTCTGACCGACGGCGGCCCCGATGTCAAGAAAAACAAAAACAAAACAGATAGCAGGGAAAGGTTTACTCTGCTAGATGAAGCAGAGTAAACCTTTCCGGGAGAAAATGTTTTTCTCCTGGTCATCTGGGAGCCGTTATCTAAAAGCGGGAGACTCCCCAAACATCTGGGAAAGTTGAGATGTCTGTGGGAGTGAGCTTAGAGTAGTGGCTACTTTACAACACACACAGGGACCATGGGGAACAAAAGTAGCCACCCTCCAGAAGGAAGGACAGTGTCAGCACCAATTCAGAGATGATTTGAGGATCTACAGCCGAGTGATACACAAATAAGATAAGTTTTTTGTTAATAGTTAGGGCACTTTAATGTATTTTTTTTATAACCCCTGTCAGCTTTTTTGCCATCCCTATTGGGCAGATTTCGCTTCACTTCTTGTCCTATCACCACAACAGAGAAAGAGGGGGAAATCCCTCCTGGTGGTCAATAGGATCACCAGAACTAAGGTCCCCATTAAAAGATATCCCATGTGTTCCTGTTCTGGTGGCAACCCAAAATTTGGAATTTTCTTTTGCTTTCGGTGATATCGGTGACCAGGACAAATAGGGAGGCTGAATCTCCCTAACGGGGACATGGACAGCAATAAAGACATGCCAGGTGATCTAATTCCACTCCACTCCAATCTAAAACTAAAAAAAAGTTTGGGCTTCAGTCACACTTTTAAGAAAGCAGTGTGAGAGTTTCCCTCACTTCTGTCTGGTAGAGCTGTGTAGAATGGGAATAGGAATAGGAAGTGAAGGGAAATCTGTCTATCGAAGCCCTGGATAGCAGTAAAACCTGACAGGGGTTATAATCTTTCTTCACTCCATCCCAAACTAGAAAAAAAAATGGCTATAGATATATTTTAAATATTGTTGGTCTTCTATTGCAGGGGCCAGTTTTTAGAACTTCTTTAACGCACAGGATATTGCATTCATAAATTCAGCCTTTACTAGACTTCATATTGAGATTACATCATAAAAAGATGACATTTTTAATACGTGCTTATTTCTCTTCAATGTATTTTACTGATTTCTACAATAACAAAGAAAACAAGTGAGGGAACAAGATATTGTAAATAGATGGGGGAAACCACAGTGAGGTACAAAGGAAAGAATTGACATGACATAAGGAGGTGTAATATGGCTTTTGGTTGGTACTTAGTGTATAATGAAGGCAATATTAGAAGACAGATGAAAGGATCTAATCATATATTTTATTTGCCTTGTCTGATACATTAAAGCGAGAACACAAAACAAGCCACTCCAGCTGAAAAAGGTACTGTATAGTCTTAAGACTAAGGCCTCATTCACACCGCTGCGCATATACGCGCTTATGTGCGTATTGTATCATTTGCAACATATACAAATAAATGGCTCCATACACATATCCGCGTATGGAGCCGTATATTTGCGTAGCCTATATATGCGCAAAAACAGAATGGAACAGAGATATGTCCGGGCAGCGTATTTACGCGCACATACGCGTGTTTACATGCGTACAGCACATTAAAAATTCCATTACGAGTGATGCATTCTGGGATTGCATAGAGTGAACGCATATACGCGCATAGACGCTCGTATATGCGCGCATATACACAATATACAATTTTGCTTGCGTTGTGTGCGAATGAGGCCTTAAATGTCATTTGAAAACTGGGATTAACCATCTGACATCCGGCCATTGTAATTAGAGGGCCCAATTGTGGCTTCCTGGATGCGGGGGAATTTCCCTAGGTGACATTAGGGGTCTTGAAGACCCCTGATGTCTCCATAAAGAGGACCTGTCAGTGTAAATTGGCTATCACATTGGGGGCTTCTCAGCCCCCAAGTGATAGCAATAAAGTTAATTGTCAAAAAAGAAAAGCATAAAAAAAATGAAAGTCAAATAAAAAAAGTTAACATGACATATAAAAAATGTTTTAAAACAACACAAAGTCCCCACCTCCTCATGGAAACACAAACGTGTCAGGTGTGCCTACATGCGAAGATGACGATTGCACCGCACATGTTACATATCACCACGAACATCGGAGTGTGAGCAATAATTTTAGGGCCATTAATCACTGATTACACTAAACGGATGAGCGGTAAAAGCTTTCAAAGCGTCGCCTGTGGCCAATTTTGGGTATGGTAGTTTTTTGCGATTTCATGGGCGCATGCAATTTTAAGGCTTGACATGTTTGGTGTCTATTCACCCAACATGACCCAGTCTTTTATATTTTACCCAAAAATATGGATAATAATAAATGTTTCATAACATAATAAAGGAAAAACAGTTTTGTTTATATAGTAAATAAATAAAAACCCCAGTGGTGATTAAATGACACTTAAGGCTTTTACCCATAGTTCTCCTTAGGGTAACGGGAGGACACAAACAAGCGTCCTCCCGTCACCCTAGGCTCAGTATACCGCGAGCTGTAGCTCGCGGTATGCTGAGACGCCGCAGTATACCGAGAGCAGCTGCTCGCGGTATACTGAGACGCCGCAGCTGAAGCGGATCCCGACGATTATGCCGGGATCCGCCCAGCTGCGTGACTGACAGCTGGCTCTGCCTATCTAAAGGCAGAGCCAGCTGTACCCGCCCCCTCCCCCGTCCGTTCCGCCAGTCAGCGCTGGCAGGTCGGAGAGGGGGGAATCCAGCCCCTCCACTGTCACGGCACAGAGCCGTGACAGGATCGAGAGGTGAGCGAACACCGGTATGTGTTCGCTCACCTCCCGATCTACTGAGCCGACCTGTGACAGTCTCATTGTCACAGGTCGGCTAGAACTATGAGGTGAGTGAAAAGCACTCACCTCATAGTTCTCCTTTAAGTCGTGTGTGACTGATTTCAGGCATACATCGGCTAAAATCAGCCGTACATTGGCCGCCTTCGGTTAGCCGAACATGCTCTGCTCAACATCTGGATCGGCTGAGCCGAAGCTCCGGCAGCTCACTCGCTGCTGATCGCCCGTATTCTCATAGGGGCCGAACGGTAGTGAGTGAATAGCCGAATGCCGTTGCTATTCTGCTCGGTACGTTCAAGGTACCGAGCAGAATAGATAATAAGGGAAAAGAATTTAAAAAAATAAAAAAGTTGAAAAATTATTTAAAAAATGTAAAAAAAAATAGGAAAAGAAGAAAAAATATTTCAAAGAAAATTTAAAAAAAACGTTGCACGCCAAACTGACCACATGCGACAGACTCCCACAGCATAATCAAGCATCTGACAGATGCCGGCAAATTAAAAAGAATTGGGCGGAGATAGCGGTGACAGCTAGCTCTGCCAAACTGTTTCCTATTGGCCGGTACCTGCCAGAGTCTTCTAGCAGGTGCCGGCTAATGAATAACAACTGGGCAGAGCCGGGCCGTGATGTCACGGCCAGCTCCGCCCAGTTATTGTTTAATGACAGATCAGCGTACCCAGGTCATTTGAGACGCTGATCTGTCATTACAACTGGGCAGAGCGAGCTGCGAGTTCACGGATGGCTCCGCTCAGCTGTCATTTGCGTGAAGATCAGTTGGCTTCGGCTGACCTTTCTCCACGCTTCAGCTGTCACTTCAGCTCAGTCGAGCCGAAGCATATGCCTTCGGCTGCTGTACGGGGTATTGTCAATTGCCCGTACAGCAGCCCTTCGGTTCAACTGAACCGAGGGGCAGAGGCGGCCGAAGGATCGGCCGAAGCTAAGACTAGATCCTTCGGCTCTTAGTGAATAACCCCCTTAACGTTTTTGTCCATCGAGTTCACGTGTTAACTTAAAGCTTGTATTTCTGATGACTTAGTGTCATTCCCCTGAAAGAGTTTAAAGCTCTCTTCTCCACCTCCTCCATGTACAGGATAGCCACAATGAGAGATAAAGGTGATACCAAAGCATTGCCATGTTTCTGTGTATAGATGTTACCTTTGTACTTAAAATAGGTGGTGTTGAGTCTAAGGTCCAGCAAGGAACATATTTGGTCTGGTTTCATTTCTGTTTAACTGTCAAGAGTCTAGAAGAGAACGTGGACGTGACATCATAGGACACTGTTGTCTCTTCTGGTTCTACCTTCAGTCGACGTACCTTGTTGTCAAATTCTTTATGAAGTTCTTAATATGGTGTATTGCGTTTCCAACTACGGGTGACTGGATAGTAGCCAAATACTTAGCAATGTTATATGAGAGAGTTGACAGTGCTTACAGTCAGTCTTAGAGATGGTAGTACAAGGTCCAATTAAAAGGTTTTTACCTTTTCTAGCAGTTGTAAACAGTCTATCACCTATCTCTTGTAACAGCTAATCGGGTCCCTCTTTAGTGACTCAAGTGTTGATATCACAGAAAAGGGTGGTCACCTTAAAATAGTAATCAAATGTATTCATGACCATTGTGCATTTCCTCTTGTCTGCTGGCAGGAAGGTAATGCTTGGATCCCTACTAAGCGATGTAGGGAGCAATCGAGTGGGGTCAAGTTAGAAGGAGATGCTTGGGCACTAGACAGGATCGCTGAGACAGAGTTGTTCAGCCTCTTCTACTGATGGTGGATGTTAGGAATGGTAATTTCTGTAGCTGTGATGGTATCTACCACAGGGACACGTTGGGATGCCACAGCAAAGTTCAGTTGCTCATCCAAGACCTCCTTCTCTTGCTGAATAAACTAATACATGTATGCGCAAGCCAATAAGCTTGCTAATACATTTGAAAGGTTCTTTATCCACTGGCCTTATTGCTTTGGGGTGTTCAGCAATCATCCTTTCTCCTCCAGGTTAACTCCTTAGTTGTTATTGCTGGTCCATAGTAGCAAGTAGCTAGTTCTGTTATTGCTGGCCCGTAGCAGCAAATTGGTGAACTTGTTGATCTGTCTTTCCTTGCGTTGTGCCTGGTGTGTTAGGCTAGCTGAGCTCATTGTGTGAATACAAACATTCTTTTTGAGCCCTTTCTACATTTATAATGGTCCAATGACCTTTTACTGTGAAACTCCAGCGTAGACTGCTATAGGCAAGACCGTGATGTTGACATTTGATGATGAAACACAAGTGGTTCTTGTAATCTGAGTTTTCTTGCCCTTTTCTCAGATTCCCAAACCAGTTTAAGGGGTATACATCCCTAATTGATTGTATGTCTGTGAAGGTTCTCATTTATCCAGGTCATGATAGAGCTTCTTGTAGTTTGTCATATTCAACTGAGCTTGTTCTGGTACCCAGCATTTATAACCACAGGTTTGGATAGCAATGCTGTAGTATTTCCCTGCAGGTCGTCAGAATTGAAGAAGTGGCTAAGCAAGCTAAAAATGGTACATGCATGCGTTGCACTATTTTTTACGATTGCACCGCACTGGAACACAGGCATTGCCGTACCGCACGTTCTGGTGCGGGCAATTGTACTGTGGGTGGGAGGCGTGTCTGTGGTGCCATTGACATAAATGGCACCACCACGCCCCCCCTTACCGCCCCAGAACACAAAACGCTTGTTTTGGGTGATCCAGTGCGCTCCGGCAAGCACTGGATATGGTGTGAACCGGCCCCAAGTCATTGTCAGGGGTTGTACTGACAATTTAAGAAATAGTAAATATGTGGAAGTGTTACACTTACTCAGCATGCATACACATAACATGAAAAAATATGTCCGACCTTAGGCCTAAGATGTCATTTAGTGCTCCACAAAACACACCTCAGAGAAGATACTGGTACTCACAAACCAGAATAGTCCGCAATGTTTATTGAATAACGCTGGGTCACATACACAGAGAATGTCACAGGTCTGAGGTAGTTTTAAAATAAGGTGTGTCACCAAATAAAAACATATATAAACATGGGAAGGATCAATGACTTCTTTATTATTATTCATTTCGGATGAGAAATATGGAGTTTCACTGGTGACTGTTGTAATAAACCAAGAGCTAACGTGTGCAATAAGTACAAAAACAACCAAAATCATGCAATGATCCATCACCGAATATAATAATTAAACAAGAACATTACACATTTATTATGAATGGTGCATGTATGAATGTTATTGCATTTGTTTTTTTTAATTGTACATACTGATAAACTGAAAAAAAATACAATGGACTTGACATCTCAGAAAGTTAGATACCCCAAATTGCACTAAAACCATTAGGGGGAGTTTATCAAATCTGGAGCAGTTGCCCATAGTAACCAATTAGCTTCTCTCTTCAGTTTGTTCAGTTAAAGGAGAACTATGAGGTGAGTGCTTTTCACTCATCCTCATAGTTCTAGCTGACCTGTGACAATGAAACCGGCGTTCGCTCACTTCTCAATCCTGTCACGGCTCTCTGCGGTGACGGGGGAGGGGCTGGATTCCCCCCTCCGATCCGGCAGCACTGACTGGCGGAACGAACGGCGGAACTATGCCTCTAGATAGGCAGAGCCATCTATCAGTCACGCAGCTGGGCGGATCCAGACATAATTGTCGGGATCTGCTTCAGCGTCTCAGTATACCGCGAGCTGTAGCTCGCGGTATACTGAGCTTAGGGTAACGGGAGGATGCTAGTTTGTGTCCTCCCGTTACCCTTAGGAGAACTATGGGGAAAAGCCCAAACCCCACAGTTCTCCTTTAAGCTTTAGAAGAAAAAAAGAGAGATGCTGATTGGTTGCCAAAAACAGCTACTCTAGATTTTGTCTTCTCCAGTTTTGATAAGTTCCCCTCACTGTGTTTCTTCTACTCGGCTTATATTTCGATAGCAGTCTTCATACAAAAGGATAGAAGAAGAAAGAAAAAGTAAAATCTATTTAATTTACACAATGTTCAATCTAGTGTATTCCTGTGAATTAGAACTAAAACTTTGAGACTTCACTAGCTTTCTTTCACAAGCAGTCTGTTCCTGAAGATATTTGTCTGTGCATGCAGCTCGGGCCTGGAAAAGCTGAGGCTGCAACTCTATAAGGCGATCACTGGAAATTAGATCCCTGATAGTGCTCAAGCAAAGTTTGGTACCATAATTAGTTATTTTCAAAAAGGAATGAAGTCTACATTCGCTGACTGGGGACACCGTCACAGAGAGAACGCTAAGATACTGTAACAAGAGGTTTATAAAAAGGCATTAGGAGCATTGGTTGGCATGGACTGGTCTGGGTGCCTTGAGGCTGCAGGAATTGCCTGTATTATCAATACAGAGAGCAGACATACCAGCTGCTAATGCTCATTTACACATTGTTTAATTTAAGAATAAGTTATGCAACGGTCGGTGCCAGTCTGCTAACAA
Organism: Nanorana parkeri; assembly: GCF_000935625.1. Lineage (NCBI taxonomy): Eukaryota > Metazoa > Chordata > Amphibia > Anura > Dicroglossidae > Nanorana > Nanorana parkeri. The sequence goes on along the minus strand of NW_017306292.1, from coordinate 1,585,228 downwards.
AAGCAATGCTGCTGAGAGACAGTCTTCTGACAAAGTCCGGACATGCTGGCTTCATAACTAGGTGCTCCAGGATAACCCTCAGCTCTGTGAACAGAGTCCTGTAAATGGGAAATGAAACACAATTATTCATTAATAGTCTGTTCTGATTTTTTTAACATAACAACAAGCGGTCATTTCTCCAAAACTGATATTTCACTTTTTTGGTAGATGGAGAGTTAAAGTTTCCTTTAGGCAATCTGGTGGTGGGATCACCTGAGCCCCCAGGCCTTCTGAAGAATGCAGCAGGAGGATTTGGGATCCTGGAGTTCTGAGGGGACAGAAGGAGCCAGGGGGGTCCCCATCCACCCAGATTTCACCTGTCTGAAATATGACATCTGCATTGACTAACCCTTTAAGGACTTCCCAAATTTAACTCCTTCACGCCTGAGGCTATTCTGCACCATTTTTAACCAATATATGTATAAACAAAAACATGTAAATTGTCTGAGGACAGATGTCTTTCATACAGTAAGTTTATCATTCAGGAAACACTGAAATACAATCTGAAAAAAAACGTATCTTCTTATCTCCTTCAATTTCTCCTACTAAATTTTGTAAATAGTATTTTATTGCTGGCCAGATACAATACCAAAACAAATGTATCCTGATTGGAGGAATACCAAAACGTGTATAAATACTGTACATTTGTCACATTTTGCATGACTTGGTCTCGAAATCAGTATCATCTTTACACTTTTCAAAGTGTATTTACATTTTTTTAGGCCCTTTGCACATATGGAAAATTGTACACTGCAAAATCACTTTACAGTGACACTAAACTCAGGAGTTAAATCTTAAAAATGCATTCAAGTACCTTAACTATTAACAGAAATGTATCTTATTTGTGTATCACTCGGCTGTAGATCCTCAAATCATCTCTGAATTGGTGCCGACACTGTCCTTCCTTCTGGAGGGTGGCTACTTATGTTCCCCATGGTCCCTGTGTTTGCTGTAAAGTAGTCACAGCTCCAAGCTCGCTCTTGTGATAGACTACAGTCTCAGTACAAATTAGTAAACAAAACATGAGATTGTAGTCCATCGCTGGAGTGATCTTGGAGCTGTGACTACTTTACAACACACACACAGGGACCATGGGGAACAAAAGTAGCCACCCTCCAGAAGGAAGGACAGTGTCAGCACCAATTCAGAGATGATTTGAGGAGCTACAGCCGAGTGATACACAAATAAGATACATTTTTTTGTTAATAGTCAAGCTACTTGAATGCATTTTTAAGAATGAACTCCTGAGTTTAGCGTCACTTTCAGTTCCAGAAAATACACTCAGTTTACAATAGTGGACACCCACTTTTGAATACCAATATGTAGTCTTTTCAACAACTGTATGAGTGAATTCTTGTTTTTTTAGGGAAAGGGTGCCAATGAATGCAAAAACATTTCTGTCTTGTACATAAAGCCCACATATGTGTGTTATTAATGGCCAGACAGTCTCCTAAGGCCCAATATGATGAAGCATATTTTCCAAAGCTGGTGTTCGGACTCCATACTTTATTTTACAAGGCCCAGCAGTGTCAGTACATTTGAAAAGCTCCGAAAATCTATCTAGAAAATGATATTCCTAACATATTTACCAAGCGGTAGACATTACATTTTAGATTATTTCTTTTATGGCTTAGTTCCAATTAAAGGGGGAAAAAAACAAAAAACACATTGCTGTAACCTTTAGGCCTCCTGTACACGGCATTCAAAGCTGCGGCTGGGATTCCTGCGGCAAGAACGTATGGATTATTTTGGCAAGAATCCCAGGTAGGTCCGTACAGATTCGGCTACTGTGCCCATTCAAGTTAATGAGAGGCTGACAGCGGCTGCATCTGTTCGTGGCTGTCCACATGTAATTTGTATATGGAACAATCCCTCAGAGAGAGATTTCAGGCAAGACCTACTGACTGTGAAGGAATCCTAAATCAGCAGTAAGATTTCACAGCTAGCATTGAGGTGTGTGTGAATAGGAATGAGGATAGGGGCCGGGTCAAGTCTCTCCAATGGAAGAGCATAGAATGGAAATGCTCTGCATCCCTGCCCCTTCTCATTTCTCTGCAATTAAGGGTAACCTATTAAAAGGCCTCGGTGTTGTTACATGTCATTGTTACGGTCAAGCTATCCAATGCAGGCATGGTCCAAAGGCTCAGGATAGGGTTTCATTGACACTTACCGGCAGTATGGATTTCGTCTGGAAGTGTAACGCAGTGTCAGGAATCTATAGTAAATGAATGGCTGTAATAGGCTCCCTTGACCACTGGAAAAGAAAACCATAGATACCGTTAAAGGGGTGCAGAATGGCTTTTTATACATTGTCTTTAGTTCCACAACAAGAAAAAACATTTTGTATATATTTTAATCCAGTAAATATACATCATGTGACTATTTCATGTTTTCCACTTGCAGCCAGCAGGTCATACATTCTAACAGCACCAGCTTTCTGGGTTCATTTAACAGCTGCCATGATGAAACAGCCCTAAACCGCAAGGACATGAGATTGTACAGATCTGCAAAGGATTATGAAATGTTTTATCATCATTATTATTGTAAACATTTAAGTCAGGACTCTTCTATGCTACAGTGTGTGAAATGCATAACAAGATAGCATAGCTCTGCACTTGATAGCTGCTCCTGCTAGAAGTGGAGGGCTGGATCCGCCATCCTCATCATTTAGATGACCCATTCATCTGTGTGTGCACAACCTGGGATTATGCTATAAGGTCTGTACTCCAAGCACAGCAGTAAGCCAGTGAACTAAACCCCTGAAGTAACATATACACACACTCACCATCTGCTGGCTGGACAGGGTAAATGTGAAAAATGTATAAAACATAATTTTATATTCATCTGGCTAAAAATAATTTTATATTCATCTGGCTAAAAATAATGTAAATGTACTCCTGTGACCCAAAAGAGAATGAAAGCCAAAAAAAAGGTTTGA
>NW_017306292.1:1579560-1582207 GCF_000935625.1 Nanorana parkeri | reverse complement strand
GTTCGGGAGCTGTACGGGCTATTGTGAATACCCGTACAGCACCCCTTCGGTTCTACTGAACCGAAGGGGTCCTGGGGCCGAAGCTAGCCGAAGGATCGGCCGAAGCTACGGCTAGATCCTTCGGCAGCTTAGTGAATATACCCCTATGTGTTCATTTTGGTGCCTTGCCTTCCACTTTCACTTCTGACATGATTAAAGGGTAGCTGAGATTTTTACCTGAGCAGCATGAAAATAGTCGCAGGCATCAAAAAGATTTCATTACAGGCGATGAACTTCAGAATATTCTGCTGATTTGCATGAAGTCTGTCCAGAAGAGATCTGACAAATGGTATGCTGTTTGGTCCTTTGGCCTAAACCAAGGGGATAAAATACAAGGTTTAAATGATAGGGGTTTTATAATTTCACAAAAACCTCAAATCATATCGTACTAAACTCAGGTCCCTGCATGTTACAGAAATAATGCCACCAGTAGTATATACAAAACACTAGCACCCAGGGTCAGCACCTAGGCTTTCTTTTTAAAGGCCAGATGGTTGGGCCTGTCAACACTCTGAACTGGCCTTTATTGTACCATTGTTAGACACTGCGTTTCACCAACATTTCAATAATTAAAAGGAGAACTATGGGGTTAGGGCTTTTCCCCCATAGTTCTCCTAAGGGTAACGGGAGGACACAAACTAGCGTCCTCCCGTTACCCTAAGCTCAGTATACCGCGAGCTACAGCTCACGGTATACTGAGACGCCACAGCCGGAATGGATCCCGACAATTCTGTCTGGATCCACCCAGATGTGTGAGTGACAGCTGGCTCTGCCTATCTAGAGGCAGACCCAGCTGTACCCGCCCCCTCCCCCATCCATTCCGACAGTCAGTGCTGGAGGATCGGACAGCGGAGGGGAGAATCCAGTCCCTCCCCGGTCACGGCTCTCTGCACAGATAGATCGAGAAGTGAGCGAGCCACGGTATGTGTTCGCTCACTTCCCGATCTACTGAGCCGACCTGTGACAGTTTCATTGTCACAGGTCGGCTCAGATTATGAGGCTGAGTGAAAATCACTCGCCTCATAATTCTCCTTTAAGCTGAATTTTAGCATTTCCCGTCTGACACGGCCTAAATGGGAACTTGTTCTATAGATCCCTCAGTCCCCATCACAGAGAAATTCCATAGCTAAAGATAACATTGTTGTCGGGACTTGTCCAAACACATGAAATTAACACTATATAAATGAACATGAACATTTTTGCATAAATTTGATATTTAACTATTGAAAGTCTCTGTTCCTCATAAATGGATAGTTTATTTTCATACGTTGCTCTGCTGAACAGGCACCTTATTAGAACTTCTCTACTATCAACGAACAGAACCTGGCTTTTTTTTCTCCGGACTGATAATCTGTGTCATAAACTTTGGGATATGACCCTTAAATCTATTCAGCACAAGCTCACCACCGTGCAATATAACCCTTTGAAGCTGCAGCAGCTACCTTGAGCCCACCTTCATTTCCTGCAACCAGGTAATGAAGTGAAATTAGGGTTTAAGCGATCTGGCCTCAAACCCCATGTTGAACAATTCGAAAGAAATCTTACATGGGATCATAAAACAAAGGAAAAAAATATCTTAATAATTCAATTATAACAGTAAAGGAACATCCAATATATAACGATATATGAACGATCCACACAAAAAAAATATATCGGAGTACAGTGTTCAGTGAGAAAAAAACGTGTGCAGAGGAAAAATAATTATTGATGGTATATATTTCTTAGCGGTGGTCCAACAGCCCCTCTTGGGTGGGTACTCACCAAATGGAGTTTAATCAAAGGCTTTTGGTTAGTGGCACTTGGGCTTGCAATCACGCTTTCAAACTTGGACCCAGTCGTTTCCACTCTAAGACCCAGCGAGGTGAGTGTTTGGTTTTCTCCCTTGTGACGCTAGCTGTGTCCCAGAAGCGAAGCTGGATCCTCTCAGATGTAGTGTTAGCTACTGCAAAATCCTGGAGTTTCGCTAACACTACATCTGAGAGGATCCAGCTTCGCTTCTGGGACACAGCTAGCGTCACAAGGGAGAAAACCAAACACTCACCTCGCTGGGTCTTAGAGTGGAAACGACTGGGTCCAAGTTTGAAAGCGTGATTGCAAGCCCAAGTGCCACTAACCAAAAGCCTTTGATTAAACTCCATTTGGTGAGTACCCACCCAAGAGGGGCTGTTGGACCACCGCTAAGAAATATATACCATCAATAATTATTTTTCCTCTGCACGCATTTTCTACGTTTTTTTCTCACTGAACACTGTACTCCGATATATTTTTTTTGTGTGGATCGTTCATATATCGTTATATATTGGATGTTCCTTTACTGTTATAATTGAATTATTAAGATATTTTTTTCCTTTGTTTTATGATCCCATGTAAGATTTCTTTCGAATTGTTCAGCATGGGGTTTTAGGCCAGATCGCTTAAACCCTAATTTCACTTCATTACCTGGTTGCACTAAGTTTCATACCACTTATACCTTTAGCGCTTTGATATATATTTCTTTACCGCTGAAAGGATTTTCCCATCCTCTTTTAGAGCTGCTTTAGGTCTTAATTAATAATACATATTTTTACTTTAGTCTCTTCTCCAGAAGCGCAGATTATCTATTTCACAT
>NW_017306292.1:1568103-1578688 GCF_000935625.1 Nanorana parkeri | reverse complement strand
TGAACAATTCGAAAGAAATCTTACATGGGATCATAAAACAAAGGAAAAAAATATCTTAATAATTCAATTATAACAGTAAAGGAACATCCAATATATAACGATATATGAACGATCCACACAAAAAAAATATATCGGAGTACAGTGTTCAGTGAGAAAAAAACGTAGAAAATGCGTGCAGAGGAAAAATAATTATTGATGGTATATATTTCTTAGCGGTGGTCCAACAGCCCCTCTTGGGTGGGTACTCACCAAATGGAGTTTAATCAAAGGCTTTTGGTTAGTGGCACTTGGGCTTGCAATCACGCTTTCAAACTTGGACCCAGTCGTTTCCACTCTAAGACCCAGCGAGGTGAGTGTTTGGTTTTCTCCCTTGTGACGCTAGCTGTGTCCCAGAAGCGAAGCTGGATCCTCTCAGATGTAGTGTTAGCTACTGCAAAATCCTGGAGTTTCGCTAACACTACATCTGAGAGGATCCAGCTTCGCTTCTGGGACACAGCTAGCGTCACAAGGGAGAAAACCAAACACTCACCTCGCTGGGTCTTAGAGTGGAAACGACTGGGTCCAAGTTTGAAAGCGTGATTGCAAGCCCAAGTGCCACTAACCAAAAGCCTTTGATTAAACTCCATTTGGTGAGTACCCACCCAAGAGGGGCTGTTGGACCACCGCTAAGAAATATATACCATCAATAATTATTTTTCCTCTGCACGCATTTTCTACGTTTTTTTCTCACTGAACACTGTACTCCGATATATTTTTTTTGTGTGGATCGTTCATATATCGTTATATATTGGATGTTCCTTTACTGTTATAATTGAATTATTAAGATATTTTTTTCCTTTGTTTTATGATCCCATGTAAGATTTCTTTCGAATTGTTCAGCATGGGGTTTTAGGCCAGATCGCTTAAACCCTAATTTCACTTCATTACCTGGTTGCACTAAGTTTCATACCACTTATACCTTTAGCGCTTTGATATATATTTCTTTACCGCTGAAAGGATTTTCCCATCCTCTTTTAGAGCTGCTTTAGGTCTTAATTAATAATACATATTTTTACTTTAGTTCCCAGCGAGGTGAGTGTTTGGTTTTCTCCCTTGTGACGCTAGCTGTGTCCCAGAAGCGAAGCTGGATCCTCTCAGATGTAGTGTTAGCTACTGCAAAATCCTGGAGTTTCGCTAACACTACATCTGAGAGGATCCAGCTTCGCTTCTGGGACACAGCTAGCGTCACAAGGGAGAAAACCAAACACTCACCTCGCTGGGTCTTAGAGTGGAAACGACTGGGTCCAAGTTTGAAAGCGTGATTGCAAGCCCAAGTGCCACTAACCAAAAGCCTTTGATTAAACTCCATTTGGTGAGTACCCACCCAAGAGGGGCTGTTGGACCACCGCTAAGAAATATATACCATCAATAATTATTTTTCCTCTGCACACGTTTTTTTCTCACTGAACACTGTACTCCGATATATTTTTTTTGTGTGGATCGTTCATATATCGTTATATATTGGATGTTCCTTTACTGTTATAATTGAATTATTAAGATATTTTTTTCCTTTGTTTTATGATCCCATGTAAGATTTCTTTCGAATTGTTCAGCATGGGGTTTTAGGCCAGATCGCTTAAACCCTAATTTCACTTCATTACCTGGTTGCACTAAGTTTCATACCACTTATACCTTTAGCGCTTTGATATATATTTCTTTACCGCTGAAAGGATTTTCCCATCCTCTTTTAGAGCTGCTTTAGGTCTTAATTAATAATACATATTTTTACTTTAGTCTCTTCTCCAGAAGCGCAGATTATCCATTTCACCTTCATTTCCTGCCTCAACAACTTCAATCATCAATTACCTTGCCTCTTGGGCCGCCATACTGTCGTTGGCACCCTCCTAGCTATTAGCTTTTCCTGCCATCAAGCATTTTGTTATTAAAGAAAACTTCCCTGGCACCACTTTAGCCATGCATGCTCAAGCAACGTTTGAGTGGACAGCACAGCCAATGTCTGCAGCACAGCAAAGCAGGCACATCTAAAAGGGATCCCAGGGATGTATTCTTTCAATTTAATTCTTTTGAAAAAGATGCGAGGCAGGGTGCTGTGATGTTTACAGGAGCCTGCCGGGCCCTCCTACGAATGAGCAGCAAACCTATCCAGTGATGACATGTCACTAGGTCTTAAAACCAGTAAAATAATTTGATTGGAAAATGTTATTTGCATGTTAATTCATGTGGGGTGGAGCATTATATGAAAACACTAAACTTCAGCTTCGGACAGAATACTTACGTCCAAGATTTTTTTTGTCCATGATGATGCATGAAGCAATGAAAAGAGCAGGACAGGAAAGATGCTCACTGAAGAAATGCATTAAGGAAAAAAAAACACATTATGAATTTTTCTTTAGTTTCTATTTAATGAGATGTTATGGGTCAACCTAGAAACAAAAGGACAGTCTCTCTGTCCATGTCCCATTTTGGTTTTAATTGTGTAAATGCACTTTTTTTTCTTACGTGGGAACGATTAAAGAGTATTGTTTAGGAGATTTTTTTTTTTTTTAAAAGAAAAAACAGCAATAAAGAGCAAATGAATGCAGCAATTCCAGAGGCAAACCTGTACAAATACCAGAGAAATAATATGACGGGTGCCATTTGCTCCTCAAAAAGCTGACTGGCTGGTACGCCTATCCCCTGGCTTTGCCTTATGCCCTGACATTGACTCACAGACATGGAGGAAGTAAATAGTTCTGATCTGCAAACCTGATTTCAGGTCAGTGACAAAGTTTTGAAGCAAGACAATCAGCATGACAGCCAGGCAACCTACCCTTTTCTTAAAGGAGAACTATGGGGTCAGGGCTTTTTCCCATAGTTCTCCTTAGGGTAAAGGGAGGACACAAACTAGCGTCCTCCCGTCACCCTAAGCTCAGTATACCGCGAGCTATAGCTTGCGGTATACTGAGACGCAGCAGCCGGAGCGGATCCCGACATCGATGTTGGCGCTGGCGGGTCGGAGCGGGAAATCCAGCCCCTCCCCTGTCACGGCAGAGAGCTGTGACAGGATCGAGAGGTGAGTGAACACCGTTATGTGTTCGCTCGTTCCCGATCTACTAAGCCGACCTGTGACAGTCTCATTGTCACAGATCGGCTAGAACTATGAGGTGAGTGAAAAGCACTCACCTCGTAGTTCTCCTTGAAGGAGAGGCCAGAAATCCAAGCCTCCATGTTTTTTTTAATGGCAGGTCTCATTTTTAAACATTTTATGGTAGATCAAACGTGTAAAGGGGCACTATAAGTAAATAAGTGTTTTAGATGTATATAATACAGTGGTCACTACTATATCTGCATTTTGTGATAAAAAGTTGTAGAAAATACTATATAGTTTGGAGCATAAAATAACAGAAAACAAACGACTGTACTGATATGTCATCCTTCCTCTAAGCAGCTTAAACTTCTGTATCAGCTATGCAAGTGAGCTTAAAGTGACATTAAAGTCAAATTTTTCCCCCCCCCCCCTTCGCAATCCTGCTGTAGGGACTTACCTTAAATGATGCCTCTTTATCCGGTCATCTTCTTCTTTACTGTGCTTTCCAGCTGTCCCTCCAGCGCTGGTGCGGGTCTCCGATCCAGCGCTGACTCCTCTTCTCTCATGTCCCACGGAGCCAGTGCGGGTGCACGCTGCTCCATAGACTTGTGTCTCTCCTCGTCTCCCGGCCGAACATCTGAAATGCGCATGCGCCCGCCCCAAGTTCATTTGCGGCCGCCCGAGAAATTTTCAGATGTTCAGACGGGAGCCCGTGGCGGAGACACAGGTAAGTATTAACCCTTTTTAAAAGGTTTTTTTGTCTTTTAAAAAAAATGTTTTTGCATATAGCTACTGTTTGCTAGCAGTAGCTATATGCAAAAACACGCGAGGGTTTAGTAACCCTTTAAACTAACCTGTTATGGGGCGTCGCACATAGACAAAATTACTTTCTTTTTTCTTTAAAGAACAACAGGCACAAATTTTCCTAATCCTTACCGTAGGGCTACCCTTACACTGCAATAGTTAAGTGCTCATTTTCATCTAGAGACAAAATTAACAAAAAGTTATACTTACCTGAGCCTCACGGCTACCTGGTTGCTACGCCAGTTCCTGCAGCCACTCTCCTCCTCTGCGTCCTATAAACCGTATAGGACATGATGATTCACGGGACCTTAGAACGCTGGAGCAGAGTAGGAGTAAGGCAACAGGGATCAGTCTTAACAGTCAGCTAGCTGCGAGGTTCAAGTCAGTGTATCTTTTTTTATGTTGATCCCTAGACAAAAAAAGAGCATTTAACTCTCGCAGTGCGGGGGTAGCTCCATTGCAAGGGTTAAGACATTTTTTTCCCTGAGTTCTTCTTGCAAAATCCCACAAGAAGGGGCGGGAGGGTTGTGTCTATGGGATAGAAAGTGCACAGTGAAAATAATGAATCCTTTAAAATGATAGACAAATCTCACATTTGGTAGTTATGATTCCAGATCCCACTGTTGCATATGTGTAATATTTCTTCAAAGAAGCAATAAACCTGCTTTGCCTTTAGCTTTTTCTTTAGTAATTCAGCTTCCATGTCTCTGTAACACAGCCGTGAAAGCTTATTTACTAAAGCAGTTAAGACTTTTTACCCAATAAATTGTGTGTATATTCACTTCAACTATCCATTCCTGTGCAAATGAAAATCGGTAGATAGGGATTTGCTTTTGCTGACTATCCACACCTATTATTGTGAGAAGATTCTTAACTCCTTTAGTAAATCAGCCTCTCTGTCTTAGATGAAGGACCTGAGGAGTTTGTGAGAGGACACCAAGTAAAGGATACTAGTGACAGGGTATGAGTTGACAAAGATGAGTGAATACAACAGATAATGACAGCTATCCTCTAGCAAAGCCTGGCTCAGAAACGCTCGGCTCAGCTGGAAGTGAGGTAACCGCTGGTGCAGCCGTAGAGCACTGGTGAGAGCGTTGGCCAGCAAGGCACGTTGATAGAAACTGGCAGCTTCACTTAATCTGCAGATACAAAAAAATACAGATTACCACAATAAATTAGAAAGAAAAGGATAGATGGAAAAGGGTTTAAAAATACTGCATGATATTTTTTTGCCATCTGTGAAGAATATAAATTTATACAGAGAAGGACTGCTATAAAATCTGGCATATGGTACTTAAACATAAACCAGCCTTCTGATTTGGCATAGCAGCTGCTTTTCTAACATCTTTCCAAGACCAGATTGGTCAAACATTTTGGACCCAGGAGAAGTTGCATTAGTATATGTTACAATACTTTGCCCTGAATGATGGGCCAGAATTCCAGGCATTATGCCAAACTAACCAAGTAATAACAAAATGGTGCGCAAGCAGCACTGCATGGGAACAACAACAACATATGAAGATCTTGACATTCATCACATCTATGAGCCATCTTGCAAGCAGAAATGATTTGTTTAGTAGTCTAAAGCAACGTTCCCTGCTATAGCTTTTAAAATATAATTTCAGCCAATACAAAAGGTTTATGGTCTGGAAGATTTTTAGGCCAGGTTCACACTTGGGCGATCCCTGGCTGCACAGCATTGACTGTGCAGCCCCATTTATTACAATTGGCTTATATCCATGCACCAATCACTGAAAAAAGGTACATGTACCTTTTTCCACAACACGCACCTTGCGTTTTTTTCAGCTGAGCTTGTACGCACAGAATCGTGTGGGAAAACCGCACAACTTACCAGCCACGATTGGGGTGCCATTAGAAATTAATGGCACCGCAAAGTGCGATCAGCGGTTGTGCTCGATTCCGTGACTGCGGGGCAATCTGCGCGGTTCTGTGCACAATCGCCACATGGTCATGGATCGCCCAAGTGTAAACCTTGTTCTAACCATGTTTTACTATCCTCTCTCCACTGTCACATGCCAATAAGAAAAGCTGTATAATACCAGATGAGCAGTTCTGCATTCCCTTTGAATGCCAGTACTTATATACAGCAATAGCAGAGTCCCATCCTCTCCTCCAAAGGGTGAAATTTGGAAAATACTATAATTTGCTTAGCTCAACACATATCCCACTGCTTGACAGAGACCATGTAAAGTTCTGGTGGCTGTTGTGCTCAGGTACCAGCAGGTGGAGGTAGCACAGAACTATTGACAGGCAAGTATTGCTTAGCTATTTTTGACAGCTTTGACTTGGGGCCTATTTACACTTTGCTGTCCTTGCACGCGCGCAGGAATGTACACACGTTGCAACACACATTAATGAGGTATAGCAGTCCATAAATATAAAAATAAAACGTATGCAGCATGTTCCGATTCAGTGCATCACAATGCATAGTTGTGTATTACTGTGCATTGTGGTGTGCTGCAATGTATGCAACTTCGTGTGCTGGGGTGCTATTTAAAATTAATGGCACATAACAAACACACGTTACCGCGACACACTGTATCACAAAAGTGTGTTTCAGCCCTAAAAAGGACACCATGGGAAAAAATTAAAACCATTGCAATAGATTTTAGATCTTGATGGCTCCAGAACTGAAACCCATTATTTATTATAAATATGTATATAGCGCCGACAATTTACGCAGTGCTTTACATCAGTGCGCGTTCACATCAGTCCTAACAACAACTCAACAAAGCTGGATAAATAAGTGTCAGCTATGCCCCACAGGGGATCCAATCGTCGAATGTCTTTGGAAACCTTCAGACCAGTGGTTCTCAACCTTTCTAGGGCCGAGACCCCGAGGTAACTTTTGCCAGTTTGTGGTGACCCCCAACTGTAAAATTTAGGGATGCACCAATACTAGTATCTGTGTGGGCTCTCGGGAGGCTATGCAGGCTCTCAGGTGGCTAGTGGGACTCTCTGGTGGCATCCAGTGCGGGCTCTGTGGTGATCAAGCACTCACCTCCCCTCCCTCCTGCCTGCTGCCCTCTCTCTGATCCTCTCCGGGCTGCTGCAGCGCCATCTAGGAGAACTGACACTGCTGCGCTAGGAGTCTGAGGAGCATCTTACCTAGAGCAGCACAAGGCACGTGGGGACCCCCTCAACTGTGGGTTGCGACCCACTTTTGGGTCGCGACCCACAGGTTGAGAACCACTGCTTTAGACCAACAGTTTTGAGTGGAGTTATTAAATATGGATTAATGTGTCATCATTGGATTTTAGGACTAAGATTTTAAACTCTAGTTCCAGATTTTAGTCTTGTTTTAATTGTAGTCATTATGCAAGGACCAAAAAGTGATTGCTTACCCTAAAAGTGGAAGAATAAATAATGCTGAACAATATACTGTGAACCATCGGGAAAGCCACATTGCAGTGTCGAGTTTATTTACCAGCATAAATTGCTACAGAAAAAAAAAAAAAGAGACAGAAAAAACAAATGAATACACTTATTTGTATGAAATGCGCAGTTAGTAGTGACATTGCCATCATGGGTGCCAAACTGGTGCTTACTGTCCCATGACAACAGTTTCCCCAATCAATAACAAACATGAAATGTAGAGTCATGCCTAAAAAAAGTCAGAAAGCATTGTTTGTTAGGAATTTTCTGTAGACTTCAATACATGTATCTGCTTATAATTCTGGAACACACCCAATACAAGAATGCAGAGATATCAAAGTCATGAAATTATAAAGCTATACTTGGAGAAAAGTAAAGCTGGTCATACAAGGTTTTATTTTCTTTTGCTGAAACTGCAGGCTAACCAAAAATAAAGAAACAGATCGCCCGATTCACTCTAAAACAGCATAAATGGAGGAATCCCCCCGCTGGGCTATTGTGTGTATCCAAATAATGATGGCAGACATGATTAGTTGCCATCAATGTTCTGATCGAAGGATGCTGGATGGAAGGGTTCGGTCAGTGCCACCCACTGAGCGAATTTCAGCAGGTTCATCAACTAGTATCACTTCCTTCAAAATGGGAAACACTGACTTACAGTAGGTAAACCTGAACAATTAACTTCTGTGTTCTTTAAATATTTGAAATATATTGAAAGTGTTTTCTTATATCTGTTCAATAAGTGCAAAAATACCTGTTGATGCTGCCAGAAATCCAGTGAGCTAATCCGCTCCTGTACTCTCTGCAGTGTTACTAGCACTGCCCAGTTCACCTCTGAATTACAGAAGAACACCTCCCCCCTATGTTATGGAGATGAGGACCAGGGAAGGGGGGGTGTTCTGTAGCCCTAACATACTTCCTGTGCTAAGGTGACATTGCTGCTACTCCATAGATATAGTACAGTGAGTGAGAGTTGTCACTGTAGAACAAGAGATATGTTACTGGCAAGAAAGAAAGAAAGAAAACAAGCCTAAAAAAGAAAGAAAGAAAGAAAGAAAAAGAAAGGAAGAAAGAAAAAGAAAGAGAAAGAAAGAAAGAAAACAAGCCTAGAAAAGAAAGAAAATGCAGCCACCACATACGTGTATTGATAAGCTGCCTACTTGAAATTTATTTGTCTGAATTATGAAAAAGAAGATAAAACAAATATACAGAAGTGGAATGGGTGAAGAATACAGCCAAAACATGATGCTGTGCCAATGAAGTGATAGATTCGGAGAAGACAATCCACCACTTACCACTGCCCCTACTTGGGGAGGAGTGTTAGGAACAGAGTCCGCCATGGCTGCAATATCTGGAAAAACACAAGGAGCAAAATATGAAACGTGTCAAAGATCCTCTACTGCAGAAAGTGAATGCAATGTTTATTATTATAACGTTTCCTTGACATTTACAGCAGGTAGAGCAGCAATTGTTTCCTAAAATTTTTTTTTTATAACAATTTATTGAGGAACAAAGAGAGATTATAATGTTACACAATAATCAACAATCATCAGATGATGGAAGAAACTCCAACAGACCTGGCACACAAAACAAAACTTTGGTGGAAGAGGGACATAAGAAAACACAAAATTCTTGACAGCACAGAGTGCGGCGGGGGTCAGTCAGCTCCCTAAAATTTCAGACCAACATGTGCATTTAAAGTAGGGATGCAGCGATACCGGTATTTTGGTACCGATAATTTTTTTTGCGGTACTCACCGATACCAAATTACCGAGTAATGGAAGTACCATTCAGGGAGCCAGGTGGCGTGTAATGACTCGCCACCTGGCTTCCTGATTAGCCGGTAAGCGTGTAAAGAATCGCCACCCGGCTTCCCGATTAACAATCAAGTCTGTCCCCTCTTACCTTGTCCAGCCTGCCCCCCCCGGGGCCTCTCCAGCCAGAACGCGGCCTTGTTCCGGTACCCAGCCGGAGCCGTCTGGCCAATCAGGAAGCCGGGCAGCGCACCATTACACGCTGCCCGGCTTCCTGAATGACCGGGTAGTCGGCTCCATGCTCTCTCATCACAAGTGACGAGAGAGCATTGAGCCGCTTCCCGGCCAATCAGGCTTCCTGATACCGGAAGTAATCGTGCTAGGCATCGGAGCATTTGGGTGAGTACGAGTACTCGCCCAAATACTCGGTATCGGTGCATCCCTAATTTAAAGTATAAAACTATCAGGGGTATTCACAAAAGGGTGAAGAGTTTGGAGAAGGCAGGAGAAGTCAACAATCTAGGACAACATAACATTCCCTTCTCCAAACACTTCACCCTTCTGTGAATAACACTGTATGTAAAAACACAACCAAATCGGAGGATCATTAGACAGCATACTAATAGTGTAACAAGACGATAAAGCAAAACATGAAATTAGTTTTTGTTTCAATGACACTGGCAAAGTATCAATAAAGGACTTCTCTTTAACGGCTGTCTGTTCTGCTGAACTCCGATGCATTCAATGATTCATCATGCCATGAAGGTCCTTATTTAGGCACTTCCTGTTACAGTGACACAGCACTTTGTCCTTATTTCCCAATTGTTCTCCTATGTAGCCACCCTATAACACATGCTTCCAATTAAAACTACAAGTTATGTTAAACTGTTGTCGCCAATAGTAAACCCACTTTGTGATAGGCAATAAAGACATCACTGCAGTATATGGAGACAGTAAATGGTTGCAAAGAGTGTGAGAAAGATCAGTAGTGCTGAGATACAATTCACTTTCCAGCAGAGCTCATACTGGGAGAGGAAGACAGTTGTGCTGCATGTGCTGAGAGGGAACATGTAGAGAGCAAAGTGACAGAGAAATTAGTTCTTCAGTCGTCTACTTCTTCTTCACGGTCCAGTCAGAGCCAGGTTTAGCTGTACTACTTAACAACAGTAGAGGTGTCAGGGCAGAAGCCTTATTGTAAGGTCTACACCAGGGGTCAGCAACCCGCGGCTCCCGAGCCGCATGTGGCTCCTCCATTCCTCTGCTGCGGCTCCCTGTCCAGGTGCGGAACTACGGGGCCTGAGGCTGTGGGGGGGACCCAGTGAGGTCGGTCCTGGGTACCCCCCCGGTGGAAAATGCGGCAGTGCAGGGTCCCCGCACTGCAGACAGGCTTCTCAGCAAGGGGGCGGGTCATGTGACTCACCTCCTCTCCCGGCCAGGTCCCTAGTAACAGGTGGCGGGAGAGGAGACGTGTCACATGCCACGCCCCCTGCAGTGCACACCGTCTGGCTGCGATGCTGCCAGTGAGGCTTGGCAGGTGAGTCCGAATGAGGAGCCGGGGGTGGGG
>NW_017306292.1:1549480-1568018 GCF_000935625.1 Nanorana parkeri | reverse complement strand
TGGGGGTGGGGGGTACTGGAATGTGCGATCACCAATAGGTCAAGCATTCCAACGCTTTGTCAGCTGTTCCAGGGCAGATCGACATCGCAAATCGTATGTCCAGGAGAACTGATCTGACCTGGAACAACTGTTCGGTCCTGAAATTTAACTTCTATCCGACTTTGTGAGTGGGGTGGAATGTGAGATCGCCCTCACAGAGTCGGATAGAAGTGACATTTCAGGACCGAACAGCTGATCCAGGGCAGATCGGTTCTCCTGCACATACGATTTTACGGCCGGTACCCATGTGAGGGGTCTGGGCAGCCTGGGGGGCCTCTTACATGAGTTTCAGCTGTACCAGGGGCGGCATGGCAGAGGTGACAGGGAAGGGGGTGGAGGAGGTTAGGCCCCAGCAGGAGCAGGTAAGAGGAGTTGGGAGGAGGTACATAGAGTGTCTCAGATGGGCCGTGCAGGATCTATGGTGTGCTCTGCAGGGTCACTCTCAGGTGGGCTCTGCGGGGTCTCAGGTAAGCCCAGAGTTCAGTGCGTTACTAAGCCCACATATACCTATATAGATAGCATAAAAGGTAAATAATGATATATGGAGTGTTATCTTCATTTTAGATGTCAAAAGGGTTTTATGGCTCCCGGTGTTTTCTTTTCTGTGGGAAACGGGTCCAAATGGCTCTGAGTGTTTGCTGACCCCTGGTCTACACAGTCTGATGGCTAACCAAGGCTGACTTTACTAACGCTTTTGAGGAAGGTGGGCCAAATATCAAACTAAAAAAATCGACCTGAGGTCGACACAGAGCAAGAATAAGGGCTGGCACCTTGGTAAGACCTGTGGGAGCAGAGGACAGGTCATGAGAAGGTCTGCAATTTGGAAAGGTTTTGGGCCCAAAAGGAAAGATCACAGACAGCGTAGAAGTAGCAGAAGAACGGGTACATGCTAGAAGATCTCTCAGATGGAGGAAAATAATGACCGACCTGGTGTATGCAATGTGAAATTTTGTACCTGAAGGAAACCGTTAAGGACCATTAGCTCCAGCATGAGGTGGATGCCCTGTGGTCGTGATCCTAGGGAAATAAGCTGTTAGAGCAGAGCAAGTGTGCGCCATTCTATTGGAGACACAGCCAAAATTCCATCCTGTAAACTCTGGATATGATGCTCTAGACCCAAATGTGGGAAATGGCTAGATAAGATGTAAGATGAGGTCTTCCGAGAGTTCAAGCAGGCCCAGAAACAGCAGACACAAAACTTCAGGTCTGGGAAAATGCAGACTGTGCCACAAAGGTCTAAAAAATCTAAAACTTCCCCACGTACCAAACAAACTGAAGAGATGGGGTAAAATTCTTCATAGTCATCAATACTAACAGTATAGATATATGTAATATAATAGCGAGACCTTATCACTGAGGCAAACTCACAATCCTGCTACAAATGATGAGGGAATAATGGCCGGTTGTGACAAGGTCACTGTAAATCATCATACACCCTGATAACTTGTGCCTCAGTAGCTGTGTAGCAGTTAAAGGAGAACTATGGGGTTAGGGCTTTTCCCCATAGTTCTCCTAAGGGTAACGGGAGGACACAAACTAGCGTCCTCCCGTCACCCAAAGCTCAGTATAGACGCCGCAGCCGAAACGGATCCCGACAATTATGTCTGGATCCGCCCAGCTGTGTGAGTGACAGCTGGCTCTGCCTATGTAGATGCAGAGCCAGCTGTACCCGCCCCCTCCCCTCTCCGTTCCGCCAGTCAGCGCTGGAGGATCGGACAGGGGAGGGGGGAATCCAGTCACTCCCCAGTCACGGTTCACCTGCGGGGATAGATCGAGAAGTGAGCGAGCGCCGGTATGTGTTCGCTCACTTCCCGATCTACTGAGCCGACCTGTGACAGTCTCATTGTCACAGGTCGGCTCAGATTATGAGGCTGAGTGAAAAGCACTCACCTCATAATTCTCCTTTAAGAGTCTTGATTATAGAGGGAAAAAAATTATATAAAAAAAATCTTTGCGGTACGATTAAAGGTGCCCATACACCTATTGCTAATCGTTCAGAAATCGTCTACGAATGGTCTTTTGAATGATAAACGATCAGTTGATGGGAACCCAACAAAGTTTTTTTTTTTACTGTTCTCCTGGCCCAATTTCCTCGGTCAGGCTGGAAAACGTTTTTCG
Source organism: Nanorana parkeri (assembly GCF_000935625.1). Classification (NCBI taxonomy): domain Eukaryota; kingdom Metazoa; phylum Chordata; class Amphibia; order Anura; family Dicroglossidae; genus Nanorana; species Nanorana parkeri. The sequence continues at coordinate 1,565,861 of NW_017306292.1, read as the reverse complement.
AATCGTACGAAATTCAATGAATTAGTGGCGTTTTCATATGAAAAAAAATCGCAACATGAACACTGCACATGCGCAAATGAAAATCCGTTCTGTCGATCGACGAAATTCAGTGAGTTAGTATTGCTTAGGAACGATTATGGAAACGACATTGGTCTGTGCTTGATGGGCTATTTGAGCTAGAATCGAACGAGGGCTCTTGGCAGCAACGCAAATCTATGTTTTTTTACCCACTGACACAGGCCGCGTTAATTCCCCGATCAGATCACAGCTGTGCTTCATCTTATCATGTCATCTATCAAGCATAAAGTTCACTGACCTGTGAACTATGTACTTAGAATGATGATACATATACTGTGTGTGAACAACTAATGACGTCTAACAGTATTTTTCGGTCTCTGACACACCTTATGTCCTGCTCAATCTTATTAACGCTCTCACTTCCCCAAACAAGAAACAAAATTTACTACACACACACACGCATTCAGAGAGGATTTTGTGGAAAGAGAGACACTAACAGTATAAATAGCAGTCGGGAAAATGCAAATAAATGAACACTTTATAGTCCAACCCTCTGGTTTTATTACTGTAATGCAGTCAGGCTGCATTTCTTACTGCATATACTGAGAGAAATATGCAGCTTTTTACTTTTTTTTGCAAATTGCTGCAGCAAGGGTTCAAATACTTTGTACTGGCAGAACGTTGGAGAGTCAGAGCGCGGCTCGACTGAAGCAGTGTGCCCTAGGGCATTTTGAACCACTGGCCCAATGCGTGGTACGTGTAGTAGTGAACAGACTCTTCATGATGCTGCCAGGGTATTGCAGCAATTAACACATAAAAAGAACTAGAGCAGAATGTATATCAGGTGTGCCCACAATTTTGCGTCTGGAGATCTACTTTTCAAATGACGAGCTCAATGAGATCTACCAACGAAAAAACATCTGCATTCAGGGGCGGGAGGTGCATTGAAGTCAATGACACTGCCTTCCACCCGCAGTGCATGCATTCCGGTCCAGTGCGATCTGCAAAAATGCTGCAAGCACTATTTTTGCAGACCGCACTGGACCGGAACGCAGGCACTAATGTGCCTGCATTCCGGGTGTGGGCGATTGCACTGCGGGCAGGGTGTGTGGATGCGGTGCCATTGACTTCAATGCACCACCACGCCCCCTCCCGCCCCTGAACGCAGGGAGCCGGCCGGCCAGCTTGCGTTCCAGGGGCTGAACACTCTGGAACGCAGACTTTGTGGTGTGAGCCGGCCCCTCTCTCTTGGCTGTCTCTTCTCTCTCCCCTGTTTCTATCTGCTGTCTCTCCTTTTACTTTCTCTGCTGTCTCTCCTCCCTCTCTTTGTCTGCCGACTCTCTTCCCTCTCTCTGTCTGCCGACTCTCTTCCCTCTCTTTGTCTGCCGACTCTCTTCCCTCTCTTTGTCTGCCGACTCTCTTCCCTCTCTCTGTCTGCCGACTCTCTTCCCTCTCTCTGTCTGCCGACTCTCTTCCCTCTCTTTGTCTGCCGACTCTCTTCCCTCTCTTTGTCTGCCGACTCTCTTCCCTCTCTTTGTCTGCCGACTCTCTTCCCTCTCTTTGTCTGCCGACTCTCTTCCCTCTCTTTGTCTGCCGACTCTCTTCCCTCTCTTTGTCTGCCGACTCTCTTCCCTCTCTTTGTCTGCCGACTCTCTTCCCTCTCTTTGTCTGCCGACTCTCTTCCCTCTCTTTGTCTGCCGACTCTCTTCCCTCTCTTTGTCTGCCGCCTCTCTGCCCCCTCTCTGCCGCCTCTCTCCTCCCTCTCTGCCGCCTCTCTCCTCCCTCTCTGCCGCCTCTCTCCTCCCTCTCTGCCGCCTCTCTCCTCCCTCTCTGCCGCCTCTCTCCTCCCTCTCTGCCGCCTCTCTCCTCCCTCTCTGCCGCCTCTCTCCTCCCTCTCTGCCGCCTCCCTCCCCTTCCCGTCTGCGGAGTCTGACACATTCAGCACCGCGGGAGGACAGGACACAGGTCATTGAGCCGATCGCGATCTACCAGTGTTCACTTTGCGATCAACTGGTAGATCGACCTAATGGGCACCCCTGATGTATATTATTTTACATGCAGCCTGACTGCATTACAGTAATACATACAAAGGGCTTAATTGGGTTTTTTTTTCATTCAGTCTCTTACCTAGGGCAAGGGCCATGGGCAGTTAAACATTAAAGTAGAACTAAATGTAATATTTGTTTTTTTTTTTAGTTTTGGGTAGAGTAAAGGTGCCCATACACCTTACAATTATCTGCAGATTTTCTGTGGTCAGATGGAAAAAGTGCAACAAATTGGCCCAGGTGGAGATTACTCCATCCACACAGTTGAGTGTAGATGGAGGAATCTGTTGCACCTTTTCCATCTGACCACAGAAAATCTGCAGATAATTGTAAGGTGTATGGCCAGCTTAAGGGAGAGTTATAACCCGTCCGATTTTTCTTGCCATCCGATTCCTATTGGGGCAATTTCCCTTAACTTCCTGCCCGATAGTGCCAACAGGAAGTGAGAGGAAATCCCTCCAAAGAGAGGGAAATCCCTGGTGGTCAGCAGGGTCACCAGAACTAGTGTCCATCCTGGAAGATTCCCCATCTATTCCTGTTCTGATCACAACCCAAAATTAGGGATTCTCTTTCACAGTCACAAGGACAAATAGAAAGGAGGAAACTCTCTAAGGACACAAACAGCAATAAAAACGCGACAGGTATTCTAATCCCTCTCCCTTTATTCAAAACAAAAACAAAAAATGTTTTGGCTTCAGTTGCACTTTATGCCCAACAACCTTTAGCGACTTAGGAAAGGCAAGGGGCTTGTGATCAAAGAAATACTAATAGTGCCATGTTTCCGATTATCTTATTTCTAAGAGGAGCTAACAAAACTTTTCAACCAATTGTTTCTACGATGAAAACTATTCTGCATGAATTTACAAAGAATCTCGAATTGGACAAGTTGGTGGTTATGTACTGTGATCCCATAGCATGGGAGTTCCACCCATGTTTGGTTCCTCTAATAACCAAATAACATATTGCACATTTACCATACTTGTACACACTGACTAGGGACAGCATAGCCACAGTGTTCTTAAAGGGACACGAAACTCAGCTGTTACAAATGCATTTAAGTGTCTTAACTACTAACAAAAATGTGTCTTATTTGTGTATCACTCGGCTGTAGATCCTCAAATCATCTCTGAATTCATGCTGACACTGTCCTTCCTTCTGGAGGGTGCCTACTTTTGTTCCCCATGGTGTCTGTGTGTTGTAAAGTAGTCACCTCCCCAAGCTCACTCCTGTGATGGACTACAATCTCAGTATAAAAAATTAGTAAACTAAACCTGAGATAGTAGTCCATCACGGGAGTGATCTTGGAGTGGTGGCTACTTTACAACACACACAGACACCATGGGGAACAAAAGTAGGCACCCTCCAGAAGGAAGGACAGTGTCAGCACCAATTCAGAGAGGATTTGAGGATCTACAGCCGAGTGATACACAAATAAGATACATTTTTGTTAATAATTCAGGAACTTGAATGTACTTTCAAGGTTCAACTCCTTAGCTTAGGGTCTCAACTACATGGGTGATTTTCATTTATACAACTATGCGGTTTAATCACACACTAGAAATAGCTGCAATAGTCCCAAAATGATTTTGTGATGTTAATCAAATGACTCAATAATGTTAGATTAAAATACCCCCTGTAAGCGTAGCCTTTGACCTACAGGTGCTCACTATAGCTGCCCGTTTTGATCCTTCCCTCTCGTATACATAAGAGTGAAAGTTTAAAGTACTGCATATGAGCTGCTGTCATTGGAGAGTATCACGGCAGATCTGGGGCTCCATCCAAATCATTTGAGGGACAGGCAGATGTTACATGCAGGCAGCCATCATTACGTATAAATAAGAGGCATAGGTTAAAGAAAAGACATACAGCTCGGAGGTTTAATATAACATGACTGCTCTCATGATCACTGACATGCAGGGATTATTTCAAACACAGCAGCAGTTATTGGTGTGATTAGGATTCTCCTGGGGGACCATGTTACCCTATTTTACATCTGTGGCTAATGCAGACTAAAAAGAATATTTGCACACTATGGAAGACTTAGCTCTGAAAGCGCCCTCCTCCAGCGATGCAACATCCGCACTCCCCATCAACGCTCTTGTCTCTACCGCTGCCATCTTCTTCTGGGTTCAGTCTTCAGTGTCCATGTGCACAGGAGATAATTGGCCCTTTTCACACGGGTACTGAAATGAATAGACTGCTCTATGCTGACGCACGGCTAAATGCACCACAAAGCACATTGTGCATTCACATGTGGGCCAAGTGTGAGCAGGGCCTTGGGACCCATTTACACCATAGTGCTGCAGTAATGCACACTGGTGAGATGCAGAGTGCTTGCATTGCAGTACAATGCACGGCAAAGGACTAAGGTTTGTTGCAGCGCTCTGATGTATATGTTGCATGCACCTTTTTTTGTGCGTTAGGCAGCTCATTCAAATGAATAAACCCCCTTAACTCAACGCACGTTAAAGTGCAGCATATGATGCGTGCAATAATATAGTGCCACAGTGTGAACAGGGCCACATTGATACAACGGACCTTAGCCCTGCTGCTAAACTGACAAATTTAGTTATAGCCAAGTCATGAAAGGGTTAATCTTTTATTTAATACTGTGCAGAACACAAACGTAAACGACGCATGGAGAGGTGAGTTCATGTAGAACTTCAAACACAGATGAAATATTTTTAAAGAGAATCTGTCACGTGATGAAAGAAATCCAGGAAGGATAATGTGCTGGAAAACAAATAGCTAACCGTCATGAGGTGTGTGCCACCTCCACCATCTCTGCCCATTCTTTACCATTCTAACTTCTATTCATGCCGAGAAGTAGAGCGATCACTAGACTTCCGGTACTGCAACAGGACAGCTACGACTCCACGACACGATAGGTTAGTCTGCTAACCTTTTCACAAAATACAAAGCATACTGTGAATGGACAGAAGAGAAGAGGGGTGGATGGCTTGCGTGGAGGAGATCTGCAGCTATCATGTCATAGCGCCGGAAGTGTAGTGATCGCTCTACTTTCCTGCGTGATTAAAAGCCGATATGGTATTGCCCCGTTCACATCTACACTTGAGGTCCGATTAGGGATTCCTGTGTCAGGAACTTGCAATTTCCTGCAGCAGCAGGTTTTACGACTGTCACCCATTCACGTTAATGATCAGGTGACAGCGGCTGCATTTGAACGCCTGCAAACCACATCTAACCGTATGTGATTGGATTATATGTGGTTAGGAACCAATCACTATCCCTGGACGCACAATCGATATGATTGATTCCAAACTGCATGTAATTGTATCGCATATGATTACATGTGGTGTACCCCCATTCAAATGCAGCCGCTGCCACCCAATCATTAACTTGAATGGGTGACAACTGCCACTTAAGGTGCCCATACACCTTACGATTATCGTACGATTTTCGTATGCGATCGACTTTTCGTCCGATAATCGTATGTGTGCATTGCAGTGTCCGATCGACATTACTGTACAATCGTACGACTTTTGACGGTCAAGCATGTTTCAAAATTTTGCTCGATCGTACGATTGTCGTAAGGTTGCTGGCGTTTCTGTCCCGTCAAAAGTCGTACGATCTACACTGCGCTTGCGCTAACGAAAATACGGCAAATCAATTACCGCATTTCGTCCAGGTGCTTTTCGTTAATGACGGCTAAATTAATCTTGCGATCATCGGGGCAGGATGGGCCAGTCGTACGACTATTCGATCGGACGAAACGTTTCGTCCAATAATCGTAAGGTGTATGGGCACCTTTATAAATGGCAAATTAGGGATTCCAGCTGCAGGAAAAAGGCAAGTTCCTGACGCAGGAATTCCTATTCATTTTAGGTTTGAATGAGCCTAAAGAACGGGCAGGGGGGCTGATCAGCACAAGTCCCTTGACAGGTAACTAACTATTTGTTATCCAGCTAATTTTTTATATTAAAAAAAAATTCAATTCCCAGAGTTCTCCTTCAAGTAGAATTAAAGTCAAAGTTTTTTTTTCCGTTTTAGATAGAGTAAGGGATGGTTATAACTAGGGATGCCCTGATCGGAGCCGATACTGAGTAATTGGGCAAGTACTCAGACTCGCACAAATGCTCCGATACCTTCCCCAATACAGGCAATTCCAATCCGAGGGAGATTTCCTCTAACCGGCAGTGCCATGAGGGAACATGGAGCCGGCTGGCGGGTAATGACCAGCCGGACGGCAGGTAAATCAGGCTGTTTGGCCGAACTTGATGTTGGTTGGCCAGGAAGCCGGCTTCCCAGGAAATCAGGAAGCCGGGAGGTGGGTCATTACCCGCCGTCCGGCTTCTTGATTGGCCGGGAAGCCGGCTCCATGTAGTTTGGCCAGCTCAATGCTGAATGACCAGGAAGCCGGATTCCCAGCCAATCAGCATCGAGCTGGCCAAACAGCATGAAGCCGGCTTCCCAGCCAATCAACATTGAGCCAGCCAAACAGCCTGATTGCCCGGTAAGCTGGCTCCATGCTAGCGGAAGTACCGGTATTGTTACTTGGTATCAGTGAGTACTGAAAGATAAATATTGGTACTCGTACTAGATACCGAAAAACTGGTATCGGTGCATTCCTAGTTATAACCACTGTCAGCTTAGTTTTTTTGACACATAGCGGACATTTCCCTTCACTTCCTGTCTGATAACGGCAACAGGAAATGAGAGAAATCCCTGGTGGTCAGCAGGATCACCAGAACGAGGGTCCCCATCGGAAGATTTCCCATCTACCGTATTTTTCCGTCTATAAGATGCCCCCATGTATAGGACGCCCCCCACTTTTCTTACCCAAAATTCACAAATCAATATTTTGAATGCTCTTTTGCATAACCGATTACATCCAGTTTAAATTTTGCAGCGTAAGACAGCCGCTTCCTGGTATTGGTATTTACCGGGATTTTGTTTGTTTTCTGACATTTTATGGGCTCAGAATGCTCAGACGTTACCGCTCCCTGTTACATCTGGGCACTGGCTACAGGCTCTCCGCAGCATCATCTGAGGTCGGGTACATAAGGCTCATGATTGGAGGAAACCTGTTAGCTTGTCTCTGCAATCGGAAGTTCACTTGTGAGGCTAGTTTGCAGAGGTATCGGCAGTTTCACAACCGCGGTTCTCCTCTCGGCCCCCCGTGTATAAGACGCCCCTCCATTTTTAGGTAAATATTTTTATGAAAAAGTATAGTCTTATACACGGAAAAATACAGTATTCCTGTTCCGATGGCACCAAATTGTGAGATTTTCTTTCACTTTTACTTGTAGCGGTCACCGGGACAAATAGAGGCGGTGGATTGTACCTAACGGGGACAAAGACAGCAATAAAGACCTGACAGGTGTTCTAATCCCCCTCTACAGAAAAAAAAAGGATTTTGTATTCAGTCGCACTTTAATGTAGGCTGCCAATGCTGACCGCTCCTTCTGAGAATGCTGGTTCCCTGCCTGTCATCCTGATGCTTCAGCATTCTGGGTCTGTGATTCTGAGATACCCGGGTCAGACACAGCCAGGTATGCGGCATGCTCACAATGAGCCCACAATGGCAGCCCCCAGACTTCTCTCACGGCAGTCACTTTAAGTGGACGGATTCTTTATAGGATTATAAAAGGAGAACTATGGGGTTACGGTTTTTCCCCATAGTTCTCCTTACGGTAACGGGAGGACAGAAACTAGCGTCCTCCCGTCACCCTAAGCTCAGTATACCGTGAATTCATAGTTCTCCTTTAAGAGGAACATTAGAATCACGCACTAAGGTTTAATTCTCCACGGTACAAGCGTAATCAAACCTGAAAATAACACACGTGTCATAGCTCAGTGAAATCGGCCTATTTATTGCTTATAAATGATCATTGGAGATACATTGCCATAAACTATACTATCCAATTGTACAATCTGCTTTAGATTCACCAAAAACTATGTACTATCAGGGCAAACCTAAACAATGCACATGCAACCAGGAAGACCCTTGGATGGTATATCTAAAGAGCAGATTACACAATCAGATTGCACAATGTGTAGTCAGCCTTAGATCAAATCTCAGCAGCTTCTTTATAGTGCTGTAATGGTGTCAGGGTCCCTAGCAGTATGGACCCCCATCCATTCATTCTGGATGAGGCCTGCCAGACGTCCGTAGCAACGCAGCCTTGGTTACCGGGTACTACAGGTGTCATCCCCCCTCATGCTCCTTTCACATAGCACACCACTAAACTGCCCCCACCACCGAACCGGCCTCACCTCACCCTGCTCCCCGCACCGGACTGGCACCTCTTCCGGCGGCGACTACGGCCAGCTACAACGTGACGTCACTCGCCAGTTCCGCCAATGCTCTCCCAAGGAACGGAGAACAAGGCGTGGTTAGGAGGCGCCGCTATGACATGGGGGCGGGGTCTGTCCTATGTACGTCATGCTGATGGACAGGGTGAATAGTGCAATGGCTGAGAAGGGGGATGGAGCCGTTCTGGAATATTCTGGACGGTGTGTGTGTGGTAATGGGCGGGGCTCTCTGAGATGATGAGGCTGCAGCACCGAGGAGGGTGTCAGGTGCCCTGTCAAGAATCAGTGCAGGCGGACTGGTCAAAGTACATGGCGGGCATGTCTTCTCCAGGACTATGGTTTAATGGTTTTAATACTGTTATTCATTAGAGTCTAATGTCAGCTGAGGATATAGAAGACATCACAGAGGGTGACAACACATTATAGTTAGGATGGTTTGTTTACATTTGTTGTCAGGCCCTATGTGGTATTTCCTCACAGCATGAGCCTGAAGATCCCAAGCCGTATACAACATTTCATTCCGAGGAGCCAGATAGGAAAACTGTTACCGTACTGGGACCCCAGAGCCGTAGCTAGCTCCTTTTGCGCCCGAAGCAAGAACAAAAAAAAGTGCGCCACTTCCCCAACAGGTGTGTGCATGCCCAGCGCTACCGCAAGGCAAGCGGCCGCCTGAGGGCGCTGAAGGGTGAGGGCCCAAAAAACAGGGCATTTTGACAAGTATTTGTCAAAATGCCCCAATGCTTGCGCTGTGTTTTTTTTTTTTCTTTACTTACCTTCGGTGCGGGAGAGCAGCGGTGAGTCAGCGCTGGTCTGGTGGGAGGAGCTCCAGGTGGGGTCCTAATTTAGGTGTCCGGTGACTGCCAGAGGATCCCGACACGCGCGGCACCTCTGGCCTGGATGGGAAGGGGGTTTAACACCGCGGATGTCAACTGGTTAATATATTTTTTTTACTGTTGGGGGACTTTGGGAAATATTAGGAGTCTAAACAGCCCCGTGATATTTACCTTTTAAAATAAAAAAAGAGACTGAGGACACAGATTCCTCAATCTCTTTTTTTCTGCAGCCTCTGTTCTAAATGAGTGGAAAGTACAGAGGCTTCCCATTCATTCAGAAAATATTTACTATCGCCAGTTTCTGAATGGGGAGGAGCCTCTGTACAGAGTGCTACTACCCATTCAGAAACTAATGTAAAGCAGAAAACAACTACCCGCCCAGCGCCTGGAACTGCATGTCCCAGGCGTTGGGGGATTCCATACCCCTGCTGCCCCTCTGCTCTCTGCTGCCCCGATGCCGGGCCTTGTTGCAAATCCGGTAAGGTAAGTGTAGCGGGGGAGAAATTGGCCAGATTTAGATGGGTAATTGCATTTTCACAAATTACTTGGGAAAGTGAACTTACTGTATGTGCATTGTGCATGTTAGAGAGCGCTGCTGCCCCACTACCACAATATGGCACACAATTAAATGAGCGCACACAATGCCCTACACATGCGTTTATTCACATACAGATGGCGGTGGGGCGGGGTTGGTTTTTATTTTAATTTATATATTTTTTTACCTTCTTTAGCCCTTTTTTATTTTTCAATTTTTATTTTATTATTTTGTATTTTTTTAACCTTTTTTTCAATTGTTGTTTTTATTAATTGTTCTTTTATTTTGTATTTTTTTTGTTCTCCGCTTTGCTCCCAGCTTTCCATCCTGAACTGTTTTGCCGTGGTCCCAGGTATCCCAGAAGAGCGGGGAGCCTGAAAACCACGGCGGGGAGGGGGCGGTGAAGTCTTATAAATTAAAACTATTCCTGAACCATTTTTGCAGTGTGACAGGGCGCATTATCCTGCTGAAAGAGGCCACTGCCATCAGGGAATTAGGTTTCCAAGAAGGGGTGTACTTGGTCAGCAACAATGCTTAGGTCGGTGGTACGTGTAAAAGTAAGATCCACATGAATAGCAGGACCCAAGGTTTCCCAGCAGAACATTGCCCAAAGTATCACACTGCTTCTGCTGGCTGACCTTCTTCCCATAGTGCATCCTGGTGCCATCTCTTCCCCAGATAAGTGACACACATACACCCAGCCATCCACATGATGTAGAAGAAAACGTGATTCATCAGATCAGGCCACCTTCTCTTATTGCTCTGTGGTCCAGTTCTGATGCTTACGTGCCCATTGTAGGTGCTTTTGGTGATGGGCCTACACAGAGGGGCCTTGACATGGCTGTGTGACTTTCACATTTTCTGCAGAAGACGTCTATCTAAAACCTTTGTTTTTAACCTTAGCGGTTAGACAGGTTTTCTTTGCATGCTGGCTGGTGATTGTGCTGGGAAACTTTTTGCTGTTGTATTGTATAAAGCCCTTCCATGTGCACCTTGCTGTAAAGCTGGTTATGAGTTGATGAGTGCGTTTGCCATTTGTTTTGCTTGTCTGATTTGGTGCAGTGACACACTGGGGGTCTCAGCTGCCGTTGTGATGTGCGGGGTCCCCTGTGTGTCCCTGTGCCTTTAGGCTGGGTTCACACCTGGGCGTACGGAATATGCGCATTTCGTGCATTGCGTTTTTACTGCGATTTGCGGTAAAAGAAACGCGTGGCAAACGCGCGTTTCCGAGGGCTATCCAGCTGTATCCTAATGGATACGCGCTGCAAATACGCCCCAAAGAAGCTTCTGTACTTCTTTGGACGTAGAGCGTTTTTCTTTTTTTGCATGCTGGCTGGTGAGTATGCTGGGAAACTTTTTGCTGTTGATTTTGTGTGATGGACACGGGTCAGCATAGGCTCCCTGACTAGTCTGGTCATACGCAACAAACTGCGATGTACTGTGTGTTCAAACTAGAAAGAAAGGATAACCGCATACATTTATAACCAGCCTTTGTAGCAGGGTGCACATGGGAAGGCTTACAACAATACAAAACACAAAAAAGTCCCCAGCACACTTGCCAGCTAGCCTGCAACAAAACAAATTACCCTGGCGACAGTATGCGTTAAAAGCAGAAGTTTTAGTTACACCTGTTTTGTATTGGTGTAAGCCTTCCCATGTGCACCCTGCTACAAAGGCTGGTTATACATTTATGCCGTTACCATTTCTTTCTAGTTTGACTATTTTGGATGTGGGGACGCACTGGGGGCCCCAGCGTCCATTTTTGATTGCTGGGCCTCCAGTGCGTCCCTGCACCTTTTGAGGAGGAGTAGGCTACCTCCTGGTACACCTGCATTTAATTTATCGACTTCATTAATATGCTCCAACATGGAGACTCATATAAATAGAGTTAGGACCACACTTTGCACAGGTGCCTTGACGGTGGCAGTGCGGCTTCTACATACAGTATTTTTGGCCAAAGGCTTGTGTAACTAAAACCTCTGCTTTTAACGCATACTGTTGACAGGTTAATTTGTTTTGTCGCAGGCTAGCTGACAGGTGTGCTGGGGACTTTTTTGTGTTTTGCACTGTGTTCAGACACCTTTCTATCGGAATCGGCATTAACCTTTTCATCAATTTGAAAATCTGTATGTCAGAGCAATTCCCTATATAACTGTCTACCTGCTTAGCAAACTTCTAACTTCTGTTTAAGATGATAACGCAGTGCCCCTTCTGTACTACAAAGCCAAGCAATATTATCAGCACTACCTGAGTTCTCCCATCCTGGTCTACAGAACCCCTTCTAATCGCCATAACATAGGGGGACCAGCAGTAAAAACTCGTGCAGGGCTTATAAGGGCTCAGTCGCACTAGATGCAGTGCGTCCCGGTCCGATTTTGGCCAGAACGTACTGCCTCGCATTGCGGCCCGCTCACTTTTTAGTGGGGCAGGAGGGGGCATGGCGGGCCATTCAAGTGAATGGTGCCGTAGCCACGCCCTCCGGCTGCAATGCGTTCCGCCGCACGGGATTGTGCCTGCGTTCCAGTCCTGTGCGATCAAACTGCTGCAATTTAATAAGTGAGCCGGCCGCAATGCGAGGCGCGGCGTTCTGGCCAAAATCGGGCCGTAACGTACTGCATCTAGTGTGACTGAGCCCTAACACTGCTTGGGATTTCAGCTGTCAGCTCATTCAGGAAGTAAAGAGATAACTGGATTATCATCAGGGCTTGAAAAATCCTCTCGTCTGTGACGAGAGGACACCGGAGCACGATGAGTAGCTTCCTGGCCGGCCTTTGTAATTAAACTGCCGGCTGGGAGCTGTACATTCAATCAATCGGTTGTCTCAAGAGACGCCCGATCGCTTGAATTAGCAGCAGTCACTGCCGGTCCCGAGATCCGACTTTTTAAAGTCGTCTGCCCCACATACACACGCAAACATGCGTCGGGTGCGCCTACGTGCGAAAACGACTATTGCGCCTATTGTGACACACATGTTACATATCACCGCGAACGTCGGAGTGAGAGCAATACATTTAAGCCCATCAATCACTGATCACACTAAACTGGTGAGAGCTTAAAGTCAACGGTCGGGTCTTTTCTGCCCGTGCGTGCCCGCTTAGGGGGCGCGCGCGAGCAGAAAAAAATTGCCGTCTGGAGACGGCAACCCGCAAATGCAGCAGTGCCGTCCGTCCGTTTTTTTACTACGGGCGGACGGCAAGAGGTTAAAGCATCGCCTATGGCCAATTTTCTGTGTGATCATTTTTTTGCGATTTTGATGACGCGTGCAATTTTAAGGCTTGACATGTTTGGTGTCTACTTACCCGACGTGACCCCGTCTTTTATATTTTACCAAAAATATGGGTAAGAATAAATGTTTTCTAACATAACGTAGGGAGAATAATTTTTTTCCACAATTTACAATACTTTTTTAATGATAAATATTATTAGTAAAAAATAAACACCCCCCTCCTCTAGTGATTAAATACCACCAAAAGAAAGCTCTATCTGTCCCTAAAAAATGTTAACATAAATTGCAAGGCTATAGTCCGGTCATGCTGACTGGTGACATTTTTGACGGACTCGTGAGACACCCTAAAATTTTTCAAGCCCTGATTATCATGGTGTATATACAGGTATTTTTTTGTGTTTTTAAAAAGACAAACCATGGGAAATGTTAATGTTTGGCAGAGATGTACTGAATGATTTCTCTTCTTTTTTTTTGGGCCTGGATATTTACTTTAACTCTGTTTAGATTCATGTAACAGGTTTTATATATCATTTGTGGACACTAGCAGTAGGATCTCTGTTCCTAAGCTCTCCCATACGCCCCAGGCATATCTCAGGGGTCTCACTCTTTTCATTAGTTATTTTTAGAATGGCGCTGCTGATAATGCTGCAGGAACATCATCTCCATGGTGTGAAGTAGAGAGGTTGGGGCTTTGGGAGGGACTCGCCTTCCCAGCTGGAGCCCCCAAGAGTTCTAAGATGCCAGCGAGTGAATGATTCCACTAGCATCCACTCATGGCAGAAGCCACACAACATATCATGCCTCAATCATGTCACCAGTCAAAGTGACTTTATAGGCTCATATCATGTGAAATGTATGTTCAGCCCAGAAAAGAATTAACAAATAAGGATTTTTGTAGCCTTTTTACAGTTAAATTTTTCTTGTTTACATTAAATATATATACAGCCATTCCTCGGTTAGCGACTTACCTGTTTTGTGACCACTCGCACTTATGACGGACCGCCGATCGACCTCCGACTTTGCGCGTCAGCGCGCCGTGTCGCCGGCGGAAGTGGTGTCCTCCGATCTTCACTGCGGGTCCTGGTAAGTATTTCATTGCCCGATGTACAGTACACTGTTCGGTACTGTACATCTGCAACGCTATACAGTACTGTACTAATGCAGTAAAGTACTGTATAGAGTTCCTCACTTAACGACCAATTTGTTTAAAGACCTGGTCGTAGGAACAGAACTCGGTCGTTAAGTGAGGAATACCTGTATTCCCTTTTATATATTGTAGTCATTAGATTTTTTTCTGTTCTCCAGTTTAAAGTGACATTAAACCCTCAGATTTTTTAACATAAACCAATACTGTAATGTGTGCCTTACTGTAATCCATAGTTGTTTCTTTTCTCTTTGCTGCTCTTCCTTTTAAATCCTCATGTCTTCTCATGCTTAGGAAGAACTTCCCTTTTCAGCTCAGGGCCTCTTCCTGTAGTGCTGGCTCAGGTTACAAGCCTATAGATAGACAGACACCGTGTATCCATTTCAGAGACAAGGCAGTCTGCTGCAAAACAGAAGTTCTGCCCAGCATGAGAAGAGATACAGATTTAAAAGGAAGAGCAGCAAAGAGAAGGGAAACATCCATGGATCACAGTAAGGCACACATTACAGTATTGGTTTATGTTAAAAAATCTGAGGGTTTAATGTCACTTTAAATAATGTTTTCATAAAATATGTGAATGATTACTTTCAGGGATTGAGATTTAGTGAGTTACATTTTCATGGCTTGGTAACGTGGGTGTCTCTAGAGGCTGCATATTCTTTTGAGTCCTAATTAAATGGTGTTATGTTTACCTCATTGAAAGCATTCGTTCTGATGCCTAGCTATCTTATAGGTTGTGTGAGTAAGTGTTTCACACATGTAGAATCTAGAAAACCGGCCACTTACCAATCGGCTGAAATTCACTCCGTGTGTACCCAGCTACAGGAAGTATTAAATGCTCAAATTATTTTTTAGTAATGAATCCAGATCAAACAAATATATATTGCCCAGCAAAGTATTTCCTTATATTTTTGCCTATGCACTTACACTCATCATGTTTGCAAACAGCTCCAACTCTCTCAGCTTAGCTTCCCTGAACTTCATGTCCAGTACAAGATCAAAAGGGACAGAGCCATCTTCAGCAACTGTTCATCTACTAGCTTGGAGGAGAGGAGGGAGTGAAATGTCTCGTCTTGCTGTTTCTGTTTGTTTGTGGAGGCACACACAAGGGTGGCTCCATAAGACCCCGCAAGGGAAAGGAGCCACCCTAAGGGCTTGTTCTCACCAGCCACAGTGCATTCCGGCCCGATTGGGGCCGGAACGCACTGGATTGCATTGCGGCTGGCTCACTTTGTGTTGGGGCGGGGTGGTGCATTAAAGTCAATGGCACTGCAGCCACGCCCTCCGGCCGTAGCGCAATCTGCCGAACGGGAACACATGGCACATGAGTGCCTGCGTTCCGGTCTGGGTAGAAAAAAATGCGGCAATGCAATGCTTTTTTCTGACCGTGGCATTGGTCGCATACCTCACCAATATCAAGTTGTTCTATGGATCTAGTTTAAGGTTTATAATGGCACATTGTAATATATATCATTTTATAAAAATGCATTACTTGTAACCATTGTAATGAATTCTATTTCAGCTATTAGGTGTAGGATATATTTGCATTCAATATTTTTGCACTTCCATTTGTATTTCCATCTGGCCTGTACATCACGTATTTCCTAGAATTTCCTCTGTCATTTTTGTCAGCTTATGTGCCTGCCATTACTTGCATCCTAAGGCAATATGACCGTGTTCTGTGTGAATCATTAACAAATGATTGATGTTTAAGAGATATACAATGGGGCTTTCTAGGGATAATCACACTGACATTTATTTCTAGCCTTGTTAATATACAACTAATTCTTCCTTTACGCTGTTATTGGTCAAACAAGGATTGTAGTCTTGTAAGATGATGATTAATGCCAAAAAAAGTAACAAATCATCCAAAGTTATGTGTGGTCCTGCTGGAGGACAGGAAGTTAGAGTTCTTATTTTACATCAGCAATTTGAATGACTTAGAAACAAGATGGATTTCTGCACCATTGGACGAGACAGGTTAAAGGATACCTATGGCTAGTGGAGTCGTTTACCCCTTTTTTTTGGTGGTTTAATTACATTTTGTTATCTCTCTTAGAGATAATAATATTGGAGAAAATCCCCTGCTTTGTGTCTGAAGCTAAAATAGCAATGGGGTCCCATGGAAATAAGATTGCTTCAACTTCATCTGGCCCAACAAAGCTCTGTCCTTAGGATGGGGTTCAAGACTGGAATATTTCCATCCGTTATACAGTTCTGACAAAGTGACCAGGAAATCTCATGTCTGTATTGTTTATAAACTCAAAAGGGGTCACACAGTGTGATGGCGGCATTGTATGGGGG
>NW_017306292.1:1536212-1549398 GCF_000935625.1 Nanorana parkeri | reverse complement strand
CTCGATCGTGCAATCATATATCGAAATTCATTATATATAACTTTCTTTTGGCGGTAATTTATAACTAGGGATGCACAGATACTTTTCAGATACCAGTGCAGATACTTGGCATTTTCATGAGAACTACCAGGGTTGCAGCGGTTGCAGCTGGGACCTGGCTCTGGCGCTCCACCACTGTCCTGAAATCATTAGTCTGTATTGATTTAGAAAAACTGTCCCATGACAATAAACAAAAATGGATCAGTACTTCTACTTGCAAAAATGGTATCGGTGCATCCCTTATATATGTTTATAAAAACAAAATCGTACATTAAAACAGAGATGTACAAATCCCAGGAGCTCCGTTTGCTCCTTACAAATGACAGCTGCCTCCTAACTTTTGAGTTTTTCTCTAGTCTAGTCTTGGAGCTTGAAAAGTATCTGTACTTGTACCGAGTACTGTACTTGGTATCTGAACATCCCTATTTATAACCACTTTTTTATTTGCACTATATAAAGGAGAAAAAAATCTGTTTATCTTACTTTCCGCTTTTAAACATATCAAATTAAAATGCGAGGATAGTGCAAACACCCCTATATGACTTCTTTTTGGAAAGTAGACACCCCAAGGTGATCTAATTTTTTGCATTCTGGTATTGAGATGGCACACAGAGAAAACATTTCAGGCTCAGAGCATCAGTGAATGTTCTTAGGCAGGAGTTTCACTTTAATGTATATTATATGCATACAAGACACCCAGACCAAGACATCCCAGAGTTCAGCTTTAAGATTAAAAAAATACTCTATACAGAAAGCATTTTAGATCCAGAACTCTCCAAAATGATTTGTTTACCTTGAGATTCTTATTTCATTCAAATACCGGAGCTGATTTTTACTGGCTGAGTTACATTGGGGATTTATAATTGTTATCTGGTCTTCCTGTTATTTTTGCCCAGTTGGTGTCTTGTCAATAGTTTGTTAAATACCTGCAGATAGATCTTATTACACTCTACAACAATGTTTTTCATTATTTGGTTGTCGTCTTCAATCTTATGTTGTATTCATCAGCAGATTGGAAACCTCTTTATGTGTAGTTCAGATGCTCTAAAGACATCGGTAAGTGTAGCAGTCATTTATTGCACTGTCAGTTCCCATTCTGGCAATGTTTGCTTTCAGTAAAACACGTCACTGAGCTTTGTATTCATTAACGGTATACTCAGCACTAATGCCAAATCAGCATTTCAATTACCAGGAGCCTCGGAAAAACCCAATAGTCACTGGCGCTGTCAAAGATAACTTCCTAATCATTTAAGACAGGCTTGCATAGTTACCAACTTCGGCTAGACTTTTTTCCTTTGTTTTAAGTACAAGTCCACCCAAAACTTTATCATTTTTTTTTTGTAAAAGCTGAAGAGTTAAACCACA
Source organism: Nanorana parkeri (assembly GCF_000935625.1). Taxonomy (NCBI): domain Eukaryota; kingdom Metazoa; phylum Chordata; class Amphibia; order Anura; family Dicroglossidae; genus Nanorana; species Nanorana parkeri. The sequence continues at coordinate 1,547,994 of NW_017306292.1, read as the reverse complement.
GTCTTTTATATCTCTCGGAGACTTGTGAAGGGTCCCCACTCTCTCGTTTGTATTTATTTATATTATATTATGGGTAATGCAACAGGAGGTGAAACATGAAGAGATGGGCTGGAGAAAGAGAAAGAGTTATGCCAGAAGGATATAAGAGAGTGGTATGTAGACGGGGAATGCAAGATGTACTCGCAATGCTTTCTAATGTATGAAATTTTAACAAGGTAACAAAACAACAGGAACAATTTCCCACAATACAAGTCCCATTCATCCAATAAGAAAATATAAACGTGGTGAGTGCAATACAATACAGGACGCAGAGAAATCATATTAAGTATCAAAGCATTGGGAGACATCTATACACAATTGAAAAGTCAGTATGTCTCTCCCCTGCTTTACATAAGGACTGAATAGTAGGTGGACGAGGTGAAGGATGGAGTCTCATTCCCAAGAGAGGGGCATGTCTACCAAAAAAAAAAAAAAAGGGGGGGGGGTAAACAAAAAAAAAAAAAAAGGGGGGGGGGTTAAAGTAAATTAAAGATGCAACACTGCAGGATCAAAACCACCTGCAAAAAGATAATCATTCCACGGGGACCATATTTTAAGAAATTTTACATGATTGTCATGGAGGATAGCAGTCAACTTCTCATTAATCATGGTGCCCGTGACTCTGTTTAACTTCCACAAATTGTAGCGTGGGTTGCTTCCAGGCACTAGCAATCGTCTGTCTAGTTGCCAGAAAAATATGATGCACCAATATACCCCGATGTCTGGGAAAACCGTCAATAGATTTCTTCAACAGGACTTCCCAAGGATTTTTTGGCAAACAACAGTGCAAAAGAGAGCCAATTAAATTGTAATCCAGAATCCACAGTTTTTGTGCCTTGGGGCAGGTCCAGCAAACATGAAACAAAGTGCCACGAGCAGCACAGCCTCTGAAACACGCAGGTGACATGGTAGGAGAGAACTTAGCTACACTATCTGGAGTTAGGTACCAACACATGAAGACTTTATATGAATTTTCCAATGTAACTATATTAGAAGAGCCAGTAACTAAATGCGTCCAAATGGAGGGCCAAGCTTTTAACCATTTTTTTTTGCACACATTATAATCCATATTTTAGGCCTGAAAATTACTTAACCCCCCCAAACATTATATATTTTCTGAAAGCAAGATACCCAACATGCCCAGGTAAAAAATTGTGTGCATCTGTAAGCAACAAAATATGGTTCCCCAAATTGTCCATAAGTGATCCTTTAAAAGCACGTACATTCGTTTAGAATATTGGCCCTAGAATTATTGGTCTGGCATGTGCAGTGATATCCAACATGTGTAGTGCGATCGTCGCTTTCATGCAAAGGCGCACCCGACGCGTGTTTACGTTAATGCGAGTGTGCTCACAGGGGCGTGGACTTTAAAAAATGTTTTTATTATTTTTATATTATTTAATACAATTTTGTTTTTAACTTTTTTAATTGCTATCACATACTGGGGTCACGCTTTCACTCTAAATAAGCTATTGGAGAGCGCAGATTGCACTTCAATAGCTTATTGCTCGTCTTCTGACAACTGAGGGACTGGAAGTGATGCAATCAGCATTGTCCCCAGTCCCATAAAGTGGAGAGGAGCTCGGCGAACACATCGGCTTTCTGCCGAAATCTGACATGCAAAAAACAAATTACATGGGAGTTCCCCTTTCATATAACAGTGCACCCTCTTTCACATCGGAAGCCCCCCTTCCCATCAGGAGCCCCCTTGCTATCCAAATCCTCCCTTCACATCAGAGTTGAAAATTGAATGTATGACACTGTGAAAATGTTAGGACACCCCTGACAAAGTCATAATGCACCCTGGTTGAGAAAGGCTAATACAGTATAAGCCTTTCTCAAGTAGCTGTGTTTCTTTCATGAGCAACAACTTTTATCAATAAATACAAGGCATTCTCTGATTGGATGAGGAGCAGTGATGTCATGATCCACCCCTCATCCTGATACTAATCTTGACACACTCTCTCTTATTTAGCAGCTCAATATGCGCACAACATTATACTAAAAAATTGGGATGTCCCGATACCGATGCTAGCATTGGAATCGGGCCCGTTACAGGGCATTTTGACAAGTACTTGTACTTGTCAAAATGCCTCGCGCCGAAGCTTGCGCTATGGTTTTTTATTTTTAATTAGGACCCCACCTGGAGCTCCTCCCACTGGACCAGCGCTGCCGCTGACTCCTCCCTGCTCTCTCCGACACAGTGAGTGCGGGCAGATTTGGGGGGGGGCTTCTATTAATCTTTCTACTGTTGTACTTGTACTTGGGCCTGAAAAAGTGGCATCGGGACATCCCTACTAAAAACTTCACCCTGCTAACTTTTCTCCATCTTTATATTATCACCTCCTACCGTAAAACTTAAATAAAGAATGTATTTTAAAAAACTGAATCCGCCACTTTCTGCAATTTCCTTTAAAAAAAATAATATATATACACTATATTACCAAAAGTATTGGGACGCCTGCCTTTACACGCACATGAACTTTAATGGCATCCCAGTCTTAGTCCGTAGGATTTAATATTGAGTTGGCCCACCCTTTGCAGCTATAGCAGCTTCATCTCTTCTGGGAAGGCGTCCACAAGGTTTAGGAGTGTGTCTATGGGAATGTTGGACCATTCTTCCAGAAGAGCATTTGTGTGTTCAAGTACGACGATGTTGGACGAGAAGGCCGGGCTCGCAGTCTCCGTTCTAATTCATACCAAAAGTGTTCTATTAGGTTGAGATCAGGACTCTATGCAGGCCAGTCAAGTTCCTCCACCCCAAACCATGTCTTTATGGTCCTTGCTTTGTGCAGTGGTGCGCAGTCATGTTGGAACAGGAAGGGGACATGCCCAACTGTTCCCACAAAGTTGCAAAGTTGGGAGCATGAAATTGTCTGAAATGTCTTGGTATGCTGATGCCTTTAGAGTTCCCTTCACTGGAACTAAGGGGCCAAGCCCAACCCCTGAAAAACAACCCCACACCATAATCCCCCCTCCAGCAAACTTTACACTTGGCACAATGCAGTCAGGCAAGTACCGTTCTCCTGGCAACCGCCAAACCCAGACACGTTCATCGGATTGCCAGACAGAGAAGCATGATTCGTCCCTCCAGAGAACACGTCTCCACTTCTCTAGAGCCCAGTGGCGGCGTGCTTTACACCACTGCATCCAACGCTTTGCATTGCACTTGGTGATGTAAGGCTTGGATGCAGCTGCTCGGCCATGGAAACCCATTCCATGAAGCTCTCTACGCACTGTTGTTGTGCCAATCTGAAGGCCACATGAAGTTTGGAGGTTTGTAGATATTGATTCTGCAGACAGTTGTGACTTCTGCGCACCATGCCCTTCAGCATGCGCTGACCCCGCTCATTTTACGTCGCCTACCACTTCATGGCTGAGTTGCTGTTGTTCCCAGTTGCTTCCACTTTGTTATAATACCACTAACAGATGACCGTGGAATATTTAGTAGCAAGAAAATTTCACGGAACAGCTGAAACCAATGATTCGGAGGGGTGTCCCAATACTTTTGGCAATATAGTGTGTGTGTATATATATATACATATATATATATATATATATATATCACTGATCCAAAACATGTACGGGTGGAGTGGAACATTAAGAAAAGTTCAACTGATTCCAAAGGTTACAGAAAAAGTGTGAAACCATGATTTTACATATAAACAATGTATTCCCATACTGCGGGGAGATGTAGAATTCTGTAGCTTTATCCTCACTCCATTTGCTTTATACAGTGAGTGGTAGATGGAGGTTGTCTGACTACTGGTATGTAAACATAGGAAGCAAGCTGAAAGCAACTTGGACAAGAAAACATTTAGTTTGCACATCAAGGATTTCCCAGTTGTATGTGGCTTTGGATGTGTATTAAGAGAAAGAATATGTCACATGAGACTCTGCATAACAATATAGTCTCAGCATTTACCACACAGGTTGCCTTATTCTTCCTTGGGGACCACATTAAAAACCTCTCAGTCATAGGCGGTCTGTAAATGAGTGACTGATGGCTGTCAGACAAACAGAATCATTGCTAACCTGCTCTACAAAGCTGTCTTTTAACAACACTTTTCCTTTGACCTTACTGGTATTTGTTCAGCAACATCTCAACAAAGACTAACAAAACAATATACATTTGGTGGTGTCTAATACCACATTGTATTCTACACACTGACATACAGGGTCATGCCATGACTGTATCTTTTTCACCACAAACCATTGCACTTCATTCTGAAATTAAAGTTTTTCATCATTTTCAGAAATGGTAAAAAGCGTCAGCATTAAAAAACAGAGTTGATCACAGGGAGGGTCACATGGGAGCTTGGAACGTCAGGTGATCCAGCCAGGGGAACACTGTCAAGCTGGCTATACACTAGTAGATTTTTGTACAAATGTCCATAGGGAAAAATCCTATCAGAACATTCGATAATGCCATCAGAGAGTTGACAAATGTCATTCAAAATTTGGTTTGGTTTTAACTTTTGATATTGGAATGGAGTTTCTCGAATAACTACCACATTCTCTGTTAGAATTTCCATCCTGGTCCCCATTACCTATTAGAAAATCAAACATGTTTCGAAAATAAATAAAATTCTACTGGTGTATGGCCAGCTTAAGATCTCTACATGATGAACAGGCATGATTCAAAGATAGCGGATTTTCTTTCCTATCGCAAATGAGTGGTATAAGGGAAGTAACATCTTACACTTTTTATACAATATATGCAGCAGAGGGACTGCTATGGGGTGTGTATTTTGTGTATGCAGCAGTTTATTTGGAGTTGGAGCACAGTGTGACCCCGGTGTTCATCGAGCTAAATGGGACTTTTGGAGTGTTATCATCCACTGAGATAATATGGTTCCTCATAGCAATAATCTGTAGACCTTGAGAGCACTGGGACGTTTTGTGCGAGAGCAGAATATTGGTGTATTGGCAAGCAGCGAAAATTATAGCTGTATATGTGGTGAGCTCCAGCTGCAAAGTTTTTCTGCCCATACAAATGTATGAACAGAAAGCACTGTATGCGGGTGTACACACGTGTACTACTCCACCCCAAATATACAGAATGAGAAATGTTATCACATCACATGACCAGCATACCAAGAGCTATGGGCTGTCCTAACAGGTCAGTACAGAGGTTTGCCTAGCTGCAGTCAGCAGCATGCAAAGAGTGAGACCTGCCCTTCCTTAAATATTTGGACTGTAGTTCCAGCTATTTCATATGCCCACCTGAACCTTTAGTTTAAATCAGATAAATACATTCCAGGTGCATCGAAAAAGAAATTGTGCAAAATTTCCAGAGAGTACAAAAGCCTGTCTCCTTCAAGCATTCTGCAGAGATGGGCCCTTGATCTCCGTGTGAAGCAGTGGTCTCTGAGCTCCAGCATGCCCCCTGCCGAGTCATAGTTAGAGTTCTCCAATAAGCAGGGAACATGAGCTTTGCTGATTGCATAACTATAGGTTGGACTCAGCAGCGGGCGTGTTGGTAATTTGGAGAGGGATCACTTCCTGCATGTGGGCATTCCACATCACTTCCACCCATGCAGCAGGAAGCTCAGGCAGCGGCTCTGGGCCTTCGCTTACGTCACTTTCCCCCGGGCTGCAAGAAGCTCGGACGTGCAGTGGGGTGGTCCTTTTCCTCCCAGGACACGCTGCTACCTGAATGCACCCCAGGGGGCTTTTGGATGATGGGCACATGGAATGGGTGTGACACAACAATGGGTTGGTGGGGGGAACTCCCAGTGCCATTTGGTACTCATACACTATCCTTCTGCTCCAAATCTCTAGGCTTAATAAATCATTCCGGTTCAGGATTCTCTGTCTTTGCATGATCCAACAGACAGGAAGGCAGTGGCAGCATCTGCCCTGGTTTTTCCAGACTCTGATGAAATGGGCAACTTTTTTAGGGTGTCAAGTATGTTTGTAATGCTGCCCTGGATGATGGACCTCTGGTGTCTAAGCTTTTGAAGTCGGCTGTAGTAATTCGTAGACTTTTGTGGCTTAAGTTCTGGTCGGTGGATCAGGCATCGAAAAAAGCCTTTTCAAGGGGTCACTGGTCACCGGAGGAATGACTTCTTCCAATCAACGTGTTGAAACTTTAGGTGATCTGCCTGTTTCTTCTTGACTGGATGGCTCAGTTGCAGCGTCGACTGGTCCAGATTCAATCGGACTATGCTTCAGCCGTGGCGTATGTCAAACATCAAGGGGAAACCAGAAGCATAGCAGCTACATTAGAGGTCTCCCACAGCCTTTGTTGGGCAGAGGAGCACGTTTCGGCTCTTTCTGCGTATGCATTTTAGGGGTGGACAATTGGCAAGCAGACTACCGCAGTCCTCAAACTCTAGATCAGTGAGAATGGTCTCTTCATCCGGGGGTGTTTCATCTTCTCCGCCTCCAGTGGGGGACCCCGCATGTGCACCTTCTGGCATCCTGATTCAGTCGCAAGGCAGATCGGTTTGTGTCCAGGATGCGGGATCAATGGGTGGACATGACGGATGCCCTAGTGGTAGCTTGGGACCGGTACAGTATGATTTATGCATTTATTTCGCATAACTACAATGTCACGTTTTGTCAACTAATTTGTACTGAGATTGTAGTCTATCACAGGAGTGAGCTTGGAGTGATGACTACTTTACAACATACACAGGGAACATGGGGAACAAAAGTAGTCACCCTCCAGAAGGAAGGACAGTGTCAGCACCAATTCAGAGATGATTTGAGGTTCTACAGCTGAGTGATACACAAATAAGATACATTTTTGTTAATAGTTAAGGTGCTTGAATGCATTTTTAAGATTTAACTCCTGAGTTTAATGTCACTTTAAGCCTGTAATAATGTTGTAAACACTGTAAACTGAACTCTTACAATATGAACTCATACATATTTTATGGTTATGCCGCTTTGCTAGTTTTCACAAGCAAATGGCTACAGGTAAAATCTGTGATTGATCATTTCAAACTCCAAATCAAGTAGCTGTCGGAGGAGGGGGAACCTTTTTTTAATATACAATACTGTCACAAACAGGAGCTTTTCAGTTCTGTATTTTTATCCTTCCAAGTTTTTATGGAGATTCTTTTTTTTAGAATGGTAGACCTATTGACCGTGCAATGATTAGAGTACCTTTGCTACAAGGTGATAAGCTTTATGTATTGATTTTAAAATTGATTACATGGTTTACATTTTTTGATTTGCATAGCAACTTTGGTATGTGGAATTTGTTGGTACCATATAAATATTATAACGTGCAATCCTTTATTGACATAATATACACGCAGTACACTGCTACAGCCACTAGATGCTGCCTGCATACAACAAATCATATAGAATTGGCATGACATGGGTTTGTGTTCAGCTTCTGCACCACATTCACAATTACTAGTATAACAATGATTATACAACCTGGATGAAATCATGGATGAGATCTGTAAATATAATTTCAGCTTTGTGACTCGATATGTATAGGGCAGAGATATATTTGATAAAGATCAAGGCAGCAGCAACAACAGTTGTAGTCCCATTACCACTTCTAGCCATAAGGGTGTGCATCAGAATCATTAAGATGCATGTGGGTTTGTGTAGACTGAACTGCAGGAGGTCTCCAAGGCCATTTGTCATAGGGGCGCAGTCGTCCAGCCAGCTGCAGATCACAATGAATTACAAAGCAAATAAATGTTGGTTGACTTTTTTCCCCAACAGATTTCTTTTTAAACATTTTCTGTTTAATCTGAAAATAGTATTGTATTTTGTAACCATAATTATTTTCTTCATCTTAAGCCTTTTGTGACCACCAGTGGAATATACATAAGTACACTGGTGGCGCATGCCTTTTAATTTTGTAATAGAATTAAACTGGTCACAAAATGTAAACTCTGAATATACTGGAAAATAATGCTTAGGTAGAAGTTACCTTTTATTTATAAATGATTAGTAGATGAAGAGATGCAGCAACAAAATGAGGCCTTAACATAAAATAAGTGTGAGGCCCATAATACACCGTGCTTGTAATGCTGCAAGATTTTATATTTGAAGTGCTACTTCACTAAAGCTACATTCATTTCCTGCTGCAAGAAAGGTACAATGTCAACAGCTAATTTCACACTACCAGACCAACACCCCTCTGCCAGGTTAGCTTTAACTAGTATGAAACGCGCAAACTTTTTAAAGTAAGGAATGCATCTGGGATCAAACAAATATGCATTGACCGACCGACAAAGTATGTCTTTACATTTTTGTCCAAGTAGTCACAGTGATCACGTTTCTGCTCAGCTCCAACTTTCTCAGCTCAGCCTCCCTGAACTTCCTGTCCAGTTCAAGCTCACAAGAGACAGAGCAATCTCCAGCAACCCTCCATCTGCTAGCTTAGAGAAAGGAGAGGGGAGAGGTGGGGGTGGGAAAGGAGTGTTTTACCTTGTGTGTTTTTTGGAGACATGCACAGCTTACTAGCACACACCAGGGTGGCTCCATTGGACCCTGCAAGGGAAGGGAGCCACCCTAAAACAGGATATCAGGGCCATTGCTCATGGGACCTGCTGATGCTACAAGAAACTAAGGGGGTTATTCTTATTCACCTGAAGCGGGGGCCAGCCTTTCGCCCCGCAACTGACAGCTGGACGGAGCCAGCCGTGGCGTCACGACCGGCTACGCCCGATTGTTATTCATTGGCTGGGACCTGCTAGAAGACTCTAGCAGGTGCCGGCCAATCGGAAACAGTTGGGCGGAGATAACGGTCACTGCTAGCTCAGTTGGGGTTTTTTAACAATTTTTGTTTCTTTTTTTAAAAAATCTTTATTTATTTTTACTATTTATTGGCATTTTAAAAATATTTTTTCAACTTTTTTTTTTAAACTCTTTTCATTGATTTGCTATTCTGCTCGGTACCACAGAGGCTATTCGCTCACTACTGTTGTGAAAAGGGGCGAACGGCAGCGTGTGAGCTGCCGGAGCTTTGGCTCAGCCGATCCAGATGTTGGATTAGCTGAGTCGAAGTCCTTCTGCACTTCGGCTCAGCCCAACCTGCAGAGCATGTTCAGCTGACCGAAAGCAGCCGATGTATGGCTGATTTCAGCCGATGTACAGCTGAAATCAGCCGTACTGAGCTGTAGTGAATAGCCGAACGTTGTTCCGCTCGCTTCACTTCGGCAACTTTGTGAATAACCCCTAAAACTTTTACACATCAAGTATCCATTGTAGGTGATTAATTAAGCATTTGAAATAGCTTAAAAACCTTTTAGCTTTAATGTTACAAGAGGAACTTCAAGCTAATAGATGATATAATGATAATATAGATTATATGCTAAAATTACTAAGTGGTTGCAGTACCATAACAATGCAACACTACCAGAGCAGCGCTTTACAATATAAATGTTACCTGAGTGATGCCACATCACTAAGTTGTGTTATTACACTGATTTTAAGATACCAGAATAATGCCATACTACATTAGTGGTGAAAAATGACCAGAGTGATGGTAGATTAATAGTGTGCGTCTAAGCTATAACAGTAATGCCTGATATTAGAGTTAGGCCTGGTTCACACCTGGGCGTTTACAGCACGTTCCTACGCACTGTAAAACGCTCAACATGTGAAAACCAATAATTGCCTATGGGCATGGTTCCCATCTGGGCGTTTTACATCACGTAGGAACGCGCTGTATAACGCCCTACGCCCAAAGAAGTACAGGAGCTTCTTTGGGGCGCATTTGCCGCACGTATCCATTGGGATACAGCCGGATAGCCCTCGGAAACGCGTTTCTTTTATCGCAAATCGCTGTAATAACGCGCTTCAAACGCGCATATTCCGTATGCCCAGGTGTGAACCCAGCCTAACAGAAATAGTAATGTTTCTAGATGTAACCATGTGACTTAAATATTGCTATTTCTCAAGGGGAAATACAAAGTATATGTTATGTGTATGTAAATAAGAGCTGCAACAATGCCTTACTAAGTACTCTGAGGGTTACAGACAGGTAGGCTACCAAAACTGATGCCTCATAGCCACAGTGCCATGTGGTCACAATTTTACTATTTTACAAAGGTCACTGTAGTGTTACTGTCCGAAAGACAACTGGTGTCATGAGAACAGTGATAACTGGGGTTGTTGGTCTTACCCATAGGACTTTAACCATCATATCCAAACACCACTGCCTTGAAATTGTGTGCACTCAATCACTTTGTGGAAGAAGAAAAGGGGTATAGGAGTTGGGAGAGTTAGGAGTGGAAAAATAATTTTCAGAGTTGGGGGGTTTAAGTACAGAAGTGATAGGCATGGATATGTTAAATGAAAGGAGAGTTAAGGTGGCAGGGAATGTTAAGTGGGGAGCAGCAGGTACAGGATTGCAATCCAGGGGCCCTGCCTCGTATCTTGCATCGGGCCCAAGATGTGTCAAGCTATGCCAACAGCTGGGTGCTCCTGACCTCCCCTTCTTCTCCATCTCTGATGTAAGTTTTGTAAATAAAAGGTAAAGCAGTGTCTGCCTTAAAAAATAGTTAGAACTTTTAAAACACAATAAATATTTTATTATATCTAGAGACACCAAGTAACTTTGCAAATTGAAACTGCTTTCTTTCACTGTGCCTTAAAGGAGAACTATGGGGTTAAGGCTTTTCCCCATAGTTCTCCTTAGGGTAACGGGAGGACACAAACTAGCGTTCTCCCGTCACCCTAGGCTCAGTATACCGCGAGCTGTAGCTCGCGGTATACTGAGATGCCGCAGCTGAAGCGGATCCCGACAATTGTGCCGGGATTCGCCCAGCTGCGTGACTGACAGCTGGCTCTGCCTATCAAGAGGCAGAGCCAGCTGTACCCGCCCCCTCCCCCGTCCGTTCCACCAGTCAGCGCTGGCGGATCGGAGCGGGGAGGGTGGAATCCAGCCCCTCCCCTGTCACGGCAGAGAGCCGTGACAGGATCGAGAGGTGAGTGAACGCCGGTATGTGTTCGCTCACCTCCCAATCTAATGAGCCGACCTGTGACAGTCTTATTGTCACAGGTCGGCTAGAACTATGAGGTGAGTGAAAAGCACTCGCCTCATAGTTCTCCTTTAAAGCTTATCTAAACCCAAGAACAAAAATGTAACACATTGCACCTCACCAGTCCTCAAATGTGGTGGATGCATACTTTCCACTTCTCTGGCTTTTTCCTTTTATTTTCACTTGGAGATCCTGTACTGCATCCATGATAAAACAGCGTTGTCACCCTAAAAAAGGAAGTATGTTAGGACAGCACAACTCCCTCTCTCCTCATTTCCATAACATAGGGGGTGTTCTGTAGTTCACAGAAGTAACCATTGAAGGAAGATAAGGCTGCTTGAGATTAGATTGCACAGCACTGGATTTCTGGCTGGATTTTTGCACTTGTTAAACAGATATAAGAAAATGGTTTCAATAGTAAATTTAGAGGATCAAAAGGGAACAAATAAGAGAAGTTTATTGTTATAGTATGTAAGCAGCACAGAGCATGGATCATCATTGCATCATCTTTTTCTCTGCTGTGTAACTCAGTAGCCAATCCATTCCTAAAATGATATCCAGGATATGTCCTGTGTAACCATCCAACTGTCTGAATGGCTATTACCAGCTGTCAGTAAAAACTGATGTGGAGCAGTGGCGTCAGAGGAGGGGTGCGGACCATACCGGGTAACACCAAAATGACTGACAGTCGTTTTGGTGTCACCGCCTCTTAAAAGTGAGGCACTCGGCCATGGCCCAAGAGCCCGATAAGAGGCACGAGAGAGAGGGGGGGGGGGGGGCCC
>NW_017306292.1:1519227-1536169 GCF_000935625.1 Nanorana parkeri | reverse complement strand
CCCCGGTGGCATACCTGATCTCACCGGGTCAATATCCCCTCCTCTCTTTGATGGCGTCCATCACCAAGATGGTTGCCGGCAGTGAAGTACATCACCGTGAATACGTGATGATGTCACACCATGGATGTCATAACGCAAAAGGCATAACAGCCGTGCCGGGTGACACCCACTCTGGTGCCACTGCTGGGGTGGAGGTTTAGAGTGTATACATTCTGGCTGTCATCTAACATGAGAGTCTGCTGCAGGTTGTAGGAAAGAAGATCCAACACCTGTCTGTGTGCCCCACAAAATATCTATATCAATCACAGCGTCCAGCAATGTAGATCCATGTTGCATCACGATGGAAGACGGCCGCTTACCGAAAAATAAATCCCCAGCACCCGCTGCCACGACCGATCCCGACGACCGCTGGCCGCAAAATCACAGCTTTCCTTCTGAATGTCAACAAAGGGGCGGAGCGAGTCGTGATATCATGGGGTTGCGCCTATTTGTTTACATTGTATGACAGCTCTTGGTCACCTAATAGAGTGTAAACAAATGGGCAGAACAAGTCCCGTGACGTCACGACTCGTTCCACCTTTCCCATGTTGAGGGCATGTGGCCTGGTATGGTGCAGAAGGTGGTGAGTGCACGCTCATCCCCCCTTTTCTGCTCTGCCAGGCTGCTGCTTGGATCAGGGGTCTGGTAAGGGATTTTAGGGGTCCTAAAGGGTCTGGTATGAATTCGATGGGGGGTTTACCACACTGGGTTTTTTAAAAATTCCTGTTGACAAAAGTTAAAAAGAAAAAAGTAAACATTTAATGTCACTTTTCTGCAACAAAGGTTAGTTCATAATTATCGGTCCCATCCGAAATAGGAATACATACTAGAGTTGTTTTTTTGAAATGCAAGCAAAACTTACTTGAAAATATCCCTTTTATGTAATAAGTGCTGCCTTCTGTCTGCACATCACTTTCATCAACTTCCTGGATTCCCAGTGTGCTTTGTGCCTCTTTCTCTGCTGCTTGATGTGATGCAATCTCGATTTCTCAAGACTACATAGCCCATCACGCATTGCTTTCAGTAAGCAATGATAGTGTTACATTGTTCAGATTTTGAGTTGTAGTTCAGAAGGCAGACTCTGTGAGTTGTGACACAAGAAAGCGCATATTTACAGGGCTAAGTGCAATTGTGTCACCTTCAGTAAGTACAAACTTCTAGATGGATATGGTTATTAGGCGTGGGATAGAACGTAGGCAAATTCTAAATAGATTTTTGGCAATAGGTACCCATAAAGCCATTATTGTTTTGTCTTTTACTATACAAAAGAGGAAGTGCTCTAAGATAACTCCTTTTATACATGTGTACTACCACGACTCATATCTAAGTGAATTGGAGATTGTTATCATTGTGCTTGCCTCTCTTTATACATTTGAGGTTGTATACAAACCTGCAGTACAATACAAGCTATATGGACCTCTCAAGCAGTTATCCGCTGCTTAGGATGCCATTAGCTCTGTTTTTATCTATCAACTTGGATGTAAGTTGAAATGGATTTTGCTAATGGTTGTGTATCTCAAACTGATGCCATTAAATGATATGTATATATGTCATTTGGTGACATGTAATTTGAAATCATCATTCATTCCTTTATAACTCTAGATGTAGGTCACTCAGTGTGCAGTAATCACTGTATAAATGTTCCAGTCTTAGACAGATGGATGTAGAAAACATCTAAATTTAAATTAATGTCACTGACACTTTTAATTTTGACACAGCAGTGTTGTTCCCTGTGATGTGCACCATATTGGTAAATAATTGCTTCTCCTACAATACGTGTACATACCAGGATTCTATCTGTTGTTATGTAAAATACCTATTGTTATTCACTCTGCTTTTAAATCACTTTCATAACTTGTAATGATAATTGACTCTTAGCTGAAGTATTTTGCATGATAAATTCTGTATTTATTAGAAGGTCGTTCTTCACCAGCTTCTTCTCTGGCTACAGCAGCCGGAGAAATGACAGCCTGACACCGGAAGCGATGTAATACACTGTGCTTCCATGCACTTTCAGTGATCGGAAGGGAGATCAGCTGCTGGAAGTGTGCTGCCCTCTATTGAGATCAAGGTTTACAGACCCGCCGTGCCAGTTCCGAGGCCTGAGGGGGGCACACATCGTACAAACGATCGGACAGCTATAGACTGTTGTATGTGAGCCCAACTGTTTTCTATTGGCCAAAAAAAACAAAAAAGAACAAAAAACATTTTGCCATAGGAATACATTGCTAGATTCCTATTGGCTATTTCAATTTGCAATAGCCAATAGGAAACTAGCTATTGTACCTGTCCTCTGCTGCTGTCAATCACTAGTGGGGACCTGATGGAGTAAAAACATTTTGCCATAGGAATACATTGCTAGATTCCTATTGGCTATTGCAAATTGAAATAGCCAATAGGAATCTAGCAAGGCATTCCTATGGTTTTTTTTTTTTTTATTCTGACACCAGCCAACGGCTCCGTCAGCCAACGGGCCCACTCTAAGCAGTGTGAATGAGGTCCTGGGGTACTTGAATCCATTTTTAAGATTTAACTCCTGAGCCACCCACGGCTCCAATTTCAACCTATCCAGCATAAAATTTGAGCCGTTTATTATTATGTTATAAATAATATACAGGATTTATATAGCGTCATCTGTTTGCGCAGCGCTTTACAATATAAAGGAAGACAGTGCAGTTACAATACAATTCAAGACAAGATGGTCAGGAGGGCCCTGCATGTGGAAGTTTATAATCTAGCTTTATGGTTAAGCTGTCACAGAATATAAAAAATTTCACAATCATATTTTTTATCAGAAAAGTCCTGAACTCTTCTTCTTTCTACGAATGCTAAAATACTGACGTCTTCTCATTAAATCCCAAACAATGAACTTCTTACAGCAGAACAGAAAATTTATGAAACTTTGACTTTCAACTTTTTCCCATCACAGACCTTTAAAATAAGATAAATTGTGGTTCATTGCTCGAACATTGGCACACAGAGCTGGCAGAGACCATTACCAGAGATTGATGGTGTCATCCTGTTAGACCAAGGCATGTTTGATGTTAAAGGGATTACCATTGATGCCATCTTAAAGGAAAAACAATTTTAAAATCTTGTGACAGACAAATATCACAATGCCTTTCAGCATGATCTATTCCCATCTCATTGTGGCATTGTGCCCAAACAATGGCTCAGAAGAAGCAAACGTCATATGTAGTTTGTTTTCTGATGGTGTCACAGAACCACTGGTTTATTAATACCTAATATAGAAAGAGATATTGCTCTGCTTCTCTCTCGTGTACGGAATGTATCAATATTTCTTATGCAACTTGAGATTAAAGTGACACTAAACTCAGGTAAATATTAAAACTGCATGGAAGTACCCTAACTATTAACAAAAATGTATCTTATTTGTGTATCACTCGGCTGTAGATTCTCAAATCATCTCTAAATTGGTGCCGACACTGTCCTTCCTTCTAGAGGGTGGCTACTTATGTTCCCCATGACCTCGTATGTGTTGTAAAGTAGCCACCATTCCAAGCTTGCTCCCGTGATAGACTACAATCTCAATACAAATTAGTAAACTAAACGTGAGATTGTAGTTCATCACGGGAGCAAGCTTGGAGTGGTGGCTACTTTACTAATTCTCTACATCCTGCCGCGCCGATCTCTGAAGAACGCCAGAATATGCCATCACAGGTCCACGACATTGGAGCTCGATCTTACTTCCTCAAACCCCATGTGACTTTGAACGTCATCTGAAGGAATACGAGGCTAATGGGAAAGTAGAGATTGAGACAACAGCAAGATGCCGTCGGCATCAACAGGTGCAGCAGAAGAGGCAACTGCACCAGGGACACAAGTAAGAAACAGTGGCTCTGATGTAATCTTGGCCTTAGGAGACATTAGGCTCAATTAATAAAGCTTTAACAAAAGGATAAGGATCTTTATTTTAACCAGGTGACCATTATTTTTAAATCTCATTGGACTGGGCAGACAATAACCATCACTTTTTTGAAAATAAAGATCCTTTATTGCTTCATGAATTAAGCAAATGTATGTAGCGCTTTAGATCAGTGCACATTCACATCAGTCCCTGCCCACAAGGAGCTTACAATCTAAGGTCTCTATCTCATATACATACAGGGCAATTTAGACCAGAGCCAGTTAACCTTCCAGCATGTCTTTGCAGTGTTGGAGGAAACCGGAGTACCTCACAAGCACAGGAAGAACATGCAGACGCTTTGTCCTGGCCGGGATTAGAACCAGAGACCCCAATAACAAAGTGTCTGGCGGACTGGATACAAACATTCGGTCAGCCACTTTGTTATTGTTTATGACCATGCGGAAGGTTAATTGGCTCCTCTCTAAGTTGGCCCTCTATGTATGCATGTAAGATAGGGACCTTTAGATTGTAAGCTCCTTGAGGGTAGGGACTGATGTGAATATGCAACTTTATAAAGTTCTGCGTAAATTGTCGGCGCTATATAAATACCTATAATAAATACATAAATAAAATAAAATTACCAATCACTTCAGCACGCAAGTGAGTGCAACAATTTACTCGATCCTCTATATTCCTGTGCCCACCTTTTCACTGTGTTAGGTTGTGGCACTCCTGTTCTCCGTGTTCTTTTCTCCAGATAATTCCATAGGACACCTCGACCTTCCAAGCTGGAACTCTAAGGCCTGGTTCACACTGAGCGTATTGACGCAGCGGATTCAGCCTGACCAAAAGCTTCATCGAAAAAATCCCATTCATTCCTATGGCCCCTGTGCACACCTAAGCATTTTGTCGCAATAAGTAAAATGCCTGTTGCCGGAAAAAGTACATGAGCTTCTTTTTGGCAGCGCTTGTTTGGCCGCATATTCTCAATAGGAAACGATTGAAAATACACGTTTTAGTTAGTTTTTTTAGTTTTGTGCATTTTTATGCGCATATGCGTGCATTTTCTCCATTAACTTCAATGTATCACAATTTGCTCATAAAAGCGCACATAATATATGCGCGTATACGCACTTAAAAATGCTGCCGGAAAAAATGCAGGTTTTTATGCGCGAAAACACTAACGCTTAGGTGCGAATCTGGCCTAAGGCCTGGTTTACACTGAGTGTTTTGTAATGGTGCTTCTTCTGCCCTAAATAACGCTCAAAAATATGCTAAAAAAAATCGAATTAATTTATTTGGCCCTGTTCACATGTGAGTGTTTGGTCGTAATAACCAAAACACTTGTCGCTGGGAAAAGTACATGAGCTTTGTTTGGCATATTACAGCTCGTTTTGGCCCCATAGACTCAACAGGAAAAGCTTGAAAACACGTTTGCTCATGAACATTAATGAGCTACAATCTGCTTACAAAAGTGCGCAACTCTATTAATGTGCATAAAACACGCATAGAAATGTGCAAAAGGGCTGTTGCCTAGGTGTGAACTCAGCCTAACTTGGGGCTCCTTTACACCCGTTCAGTTGAGCTACACTGATCGGCATAGATCAACTCAGGCTCAGTGCTAGGGCACACAGAAAACAACTTTTGTCTCTGTGTCGTGTTCACACCAGAATACTGCTGCCTTCAGGTGGGTTGTAGTGCGCTGCACAAAATGCAAGCATGTTGCATTTTTCAGCGACACACCACACCTGAAAAACTGTCTTCTGCTCTGCTGCAGTGCAATAAAACAAATGAAATATAATTTTGGGACATTTCAATAAAGTTAAAAAAGGTAAAGTGTACACATTGGCTGCTGCGAACGAACCCTTAAAGTTTATCTAAAGCCAAAGCCTATTTTCATTTTGGATAGAGTAGGGTAGGCTTACAACCGCTGTTTTTAAGGGATTTTTCCCCCCATCTCTGCCTCATTAGTGTGTCACTGCAAGATTTCCCCTCTATTCCTGTTCTGGTGGCACTGGCAACTAAAAATTTTGGATTTACCCTCAATTTCATTTCCCAGGACATTGGTGTTTAAGGATAGTTAGAGAGAGCAAAACTCCCTAACGTTCACATAGACAGCCATAGACATGACTCCTACCCCCTGACCACACTATCCAAATCTAAAAAAAAAGCGAAGGGGTCAGGGAGTGGTGGCCCTTCTTCTCCGGAGGAGGACCAAAAGCACCCTTGTGCACCTTTTTTAGAGTGTTGTGATTTTTCACGATTCACTCTTTTTTGTTCACAGGGTAAGTTTGTCTTTGATGCACGCATCGCAGACCTAAAAAAAAAATGTCCTTCTCTATGAGAAATAAAGAACTTAGTTAGAAGGGGCATGGAGAATATGGTGATCCATATCATGCTGCCTGATACCTATTGCAATCATGACAGTTCTGTGTTTCTTTGATCTTTAAAGCCTATAGACAGAGCGATATGTGTCCTATGTGAGGAAATAACACCAATAGACATATAAGACCCTAAGAACCACCATTCAATAGACCTCTGCTGCCCCATCCATTAAATGTTCTATACCCTGTACAAAAGTCTTAGAACACAGGGAAATGTCTAGCTTGAGCCAGATGAGTCAGAAGTTGTCTTCTCACTCTTGTCATTTGCCATGCCCATTGCTTGTCCTTCTCCTCCTATTGTCTCCCATTGCTTTCTATCCAGAGTGAAATGTGAATGGTGCGGTGATAGCTCCCCCTCACACTGTGGACATTTAAACAGCACAAGAAAGAATCCTGTCAATTAGGTTGGTTGAAGTCAAAGCTTCAGCATGCCTGGCTGAATGGGATGAAACAAACAGAAAGGCGGGTTAATGTTTGAGACCAGTCAGAGGAGGTGACAGTAATTGTATGAATTAAACTTTACGTCCACGTGCACGTACAATGGAAACAGATGTGTGGACCCAGTGATTTGGCTGTTAATAGTTTGTGTAATCTTAAGAATTTTATTCATTGCTTTGGAAGAACAGCAGTATACCAGCTTCAGAAGTTCACTGATGTTCCTTCAAAACAGTCTATGAACAGTTGTGTAGTAACATCAAAACATGTTTGTGTTATATGTTTTCCAGGATCATAGACGCAGCAAACAAAATCACCACTCTATAAGAGTTTTCAATTCTCTTGTATCCAGATGTCATGTATGTATCCATTGCTTTAAATATGCCAAGAGTTAAAAGGCCTATGGGCACTATAACAGCCAGAGATGTCATAGCACACCTCTGTTGTGGAGAATTTTGTTAGCTGGATTGGACAAATGTTCTTTCACCCCACATGAGCTTACAGCAGCACTGCAACTGAAGACAAAACATGTAATTTAGCTTGGATGGAGTGGAGTGGAGAGGGATTAGAAAACTGTTGGGTATTTATTGCTGTCTGTGTCCCCATGAGGGAGATTCACCCTATTTGTCCTGGTGAACATTATCACTGAAAGTGAAAGAAAATCCCACATTTTGGGTTGTCACCAGAATAGGAATAAATGACCACCAGGAATTTCCCTTACTTGCATTTCAACATTTTCGATTAGTTGGTCTACTTTTCATCATTTCTGTGTAAACAAACGATAGTGGTGCAATTTATCAGCTTATTTTTAGATGAGGGAACCCATAGCAAACATGTAAAAAACTTAATGCCAACTATTTATTTTCAGCAGTGACAGACGATGAGCACTGAAAATAACAGTCACTTGGCTAAAGAATAAATGATGACAAATAACACGTGATTAGGCTCAGCAAATTAAGCCTAAAATCCATCATCCACAGGTATCAGTGAATTCTGATTGATTTCATTGTACTAAACACACTGGGGTAAATTTATCAAAACTGGTGAAGACGGAATCTGGAGCAGTTGGCCATGGCAACCAATCAGCTTCTCTCTTCAATGTGTTCAGTTAAGCTTTAAAAAAGAAAGATAGAAGCTGATTGGTTGCCATGTATGGCGGTTACAGATTTTCTCTGCTCCAGTTTTGATAAATTCCCCTCACTGTATCCATGCATTTAGTGCACACTATTGCATAGTGCAAGGTACTGCATGCTAGGCGCACTGGTACATTGTGTTGCGATTGATTGTAGATGGCACCCCAACGCACCTTCCAGCAGGTGTGCATCGCAGCGCAACGTGCAGTAACGCACAGCAATAACTTGCACTACGCAAGTGTAGTACTTGCAGTACTGCACTTGCATGGCAGTAATAGCAGACCTGCCGGGAGGTTCATTGGAGTGCCATTGTGAATCAATGGTAATGCAATGTACCAGTGCGCCTAGCAGGCACTGTGCAACAGTGTGGGCTGAATGCACAAATCCTGTGCTTTTAGTGCAATGCTATAGTGTGAATGGCCCCTAAGGCTGCACACCTTTTAGCTGCAGTATCCTGCTGTATTCAACATCTACCCTTAGAAGGATATAAGAATAACAACCTTAAATCTGGCCAAACATGGCTTAATGAGTGCTAGAGATTAGGCCAATCCAAGCAGTGATATTGATAATGGTGCTGGATTAACAAGCAGGTTATAGTGGCCATGCGCAGGCAATAAGAGAATGTCCAACTTTATTGTATGGTGCAAAGGAAACAATTATTTCACAGATAAAAGTCACCCAATTGGCTGAAAAAAATAGCCGCAGTGGATTCAGCAACTGGGGTGAGGACAGACAGATTTTAATCATTGAAAAATCTTCCGATCTATGGTAGCCATGAGTCTGGTCCTGTTATTGAAAGACTTCCCTAGGAAGCATTCATAAAATAAATTGGCTTGTTTGCTGAGCTAGGTTAAACAGCAGTGGGTACATTATAGAGCAAATGGTGTCATGATCACAATTTGTCAAATGTGGAGGGAATGTCAATAAAAGTGCACAAACCTTTGCTCTCATACTCCCCAGTCCTGCTGGCCTAAAGAATACATGAAACTCCTTGAAACATACAATTTGTACACCCCACAGAGAGGCACTGCTGGCTATGCAGAGGAAGGATTCTTACAGCCAGCCATCAGTAAATAGAAGTGTCTGATCAATGTGTCCTATACATTACTAGCAACAATAAGCCCAAAGCGTTATGGTACGGATGTACAGGGCAACCTGGACGTACAGGACAATTATGGCAACCTGCAAATCACAGGAGCTCCCAATCTTTGTGAGAGGTTTGTCTAAACTCTAAGGGCTCATGCAAACGAGTGTATTAAAATACTCCCATCTACACCGGATCTTTCTGCCACAAGCTGCG
Source organism: Nanorana parkeri (assembly GCF_000935625.1). NCBI lineage: Eukaryota > Metazoa > Chordata > Amphibia > Anura > Dicroglossidae > Nanorana > Nanorana parkeri. The sequence continues at coordinate 1,527,010 of NW_017306292.1, read as the reverse complement.
CATAAAAAAAAAATGCGGGATTGGTGTGTAATTATGTGCGTACCGCATTTAGAGACGTGTACGCGTAATCTAATTCTATTTACTAGAGTATTAATTTAGGGCCGATTCACACCAGATGCATTGGGGCTGTGCTGGCTAAAGATTTGAGAATTATGCCTCTTATAATGCTATTCTAAGCTGGGTTAGCACAAGAAAAACACATCAATGTTTGTGTTTTCAGGGATGACCCTAACACAGGGGTGCCAATTGTATGTCAGCACGCTCCAGTGATGAAAATCCGGCATTGGGTTTTTGCAATAATCAAGTATCGGGTTAATGCATCAACAATCATTATACTGATAGTGAGATGAAATTTGACAATTCTGGCCCAAATCTTCCAAAATAATGAGCATGTTCTGTATGATTAAGGAAAATCAATTGTTTAAGGATTAATAAACTGTCATTACAAGAAATAGCAGTTGCTCGATCTTTTATTATAGCTGATGAGTAGCTCCTTCAAACAAGGAAGGGCCATGGGCCCTTCCACCCAGTCAGCCGTGGGCCAGACATTCATTGCCCTGCAGCTGCATATAAACAAAGGGGAGGGATTGTGCTGACATCATTTGTCTTTTTGGCCATATTGGATAAATGTAATTTGCCAAATGTAGGCATGTAGCCACATAAGGTCAATGATGTCACTTCATTCTGCCCCTTTGCTTACGTCAAGCTGCGGGCGGGAAATTCCCTGCCCACAGCTGATTGGGTGGCACAAAAAAAGCTGCTTCTGTGTTCGGGAGAAGCTCCTACTGTGTTCAGGAGAAGCTCCTACTGTGTTTGGGAGAAGCTCCTACTGTGTTCGGGAGAAGCTCCTTCTGTGTTCGGGAGAAGCTCCTTCTGTACTCGGGAGAAGCTCCTTCTATGTTCGGGAGAAGCTCCTTCTGTGTTCGGGAGAAGCTCCTTCTGTGTTCGGGAGAAGCTCCTTATGTGTTCGGGAGAAGCTCCTTCTGTGTTCGGGAGAAGCTACTTCTGTGATCGGGAGAAGCTCCTACTATGTTCTGGAGAAGCTCCTTCTGTGTTCTGGAGAAGCTCCTTCTGTGTTCGGGAGAAGCTCCTTCTGTGTTCGGGAGAAGCTCCTTCTGTATTCGGGAGAAGCTCCTTCTGTGTTCGGGACGAGCTCCTGCTGGGTTCGGGAGAAGTTCCTACTGTGTTCAGGAGAAGCTCCTATAGTGTTCAGGTCAGGTTCGGTCCACATCTGAGCTCATCCCTACTGATGAGATATCTCCTTGTTTGTGGCCAACTTAAAATAAGCGAGCCACAGTAAAGCTGGCCATGTGATCATGGCAGTGGAGTCAAACTGACAATGAACTGACCAAACTGATCTCAGTGACCAAAAAATTGAAGGCACAGGATGGAAAATGTTTGTACAATGAACAAAATTGTGTGTTTTCATTTTAGAAATTCCATTTATTACAAAATCAAATGTTAAAATCAAATTAAAATTAGAACAAAACTTTCAACAAAAGCCTCTGATGACATTTTCAAATGTTTTGATGAGATTTTTCCCTATCAACAGTTTTACTTAAATCTACGACTGTATGGCCAGCTTTAAACCGAAGAAAATCTTTTGTCTCTTCTATCAGTAACAATTTAGATAACCTGATGGCCACACACAAACAAATCTCCTTCTATGATGATCGAAGATCTCCTCAGCCTTGGTCTATATTATGAGCCCCTGAAGCTACCCAAACTTTTTTTCTGATCTAGCGCAGTTTTTTAATGTATGTGTAGCAGACAAAGGACTGTTCCGTTCTGTGTATAAGGGCACAAATGTGAATATCAGGCTTGTTGCAAACATTTTCTGCCCTGGTATTAGAGCAGTTGCAGGACTAGCTGGCAGACAAGCATAGAGGTTTATTAACATGTTGGAAATTCTCCCACATATGTAGAACAATTACTGCAAGGGATGCTTTAATTAGCTGTAGTGATGTACATATCAGGCCCTGTTTGGAAAAAATGAGGAAACAAATTGATCAGGTTACAACACAATAATACATACAGTAAGTGCTATAAATGCCATACATGCATACCTACCTATTTACTTCCAGTACACTGTGCAATATAGAATATAAGCATTACCAGTTCCTAAAATACAATACATACAGCAGCCAATGTCCATATTTTATCATTTACACCTTTTCACACATAATGCAGCACTCAAAGTGAATTGCTGTGAATGTAAAGGGACTTTACCCAAAGGACTCAACAGGCAATAAGACAAAAGCAAGCAAAAAAAAAACAAAACAAATATAACCTATTTCAGTAATTAGGCATTTCTTCTGAGCATGATAGAAAAATATCGAATTGTAAACAGATTTGGGACCTTATTATGAATGTACAGTATGAAAGTAAAATCTGCTGGTAAGAAGGTACGCCACTCCTCATGTGTAGTACCGCACATCCACCACCAGAGAGCGCAAGTCTACTTTTTATCTAACCAGTAACCTAATTGCACTAGTCAGCAATACGATGTAATTAGCTTTTATGTATATATTATTTGATCATGGAAATATTCTCTTCTTACCAAATAGTACATGAAGCATGTGATATGTGTTAAAAGAGTTAATTTTGTATTATCTCTTAGAGTGCATCCCCCATTCTTTCTTCCATTATTGTTGCAGCCACTGAAAATGCAGGCAATGTAAGCAATGTTAAATCTAATTTTTCTGTGCAAAACCTAATTAGCCATTTAAAAAAAAGGTTAACGCCAGCGCCTGAGACGGTTTTTGTTTAATAATCCCATTACTGACGGCTCATCATGTATAAAATGGTGCAGTAGGATGCAAAATTCCCACTTGTTTTAAGTGTATCTTGAAGAAATGTATAGAAAAATGTTGTGTAGCTGAGAAGAGAAGAGGGCTGTGTGCGGAGGAGAGGGCGCTCACCTGAACTGTAAGTAGACTGTGCTTTCTACCTTCCTCTCCCTGCTGCATACCACCGCTGGGCTCCTGAGAATTGGGCTCCTGACAATTAGACTCTGCACTCGGCTCCTAAAAACTGGGCTCTGCCCCGTCTCCTTAGATTCGGGCTCTGCCCTGGGCTCCTGGGAACTGGGCTCCTGAGAGCTGGGCTCTGCCCTGGTCCTCCGTGAGCTGGAATCTGCTCTGGGCTCCTGAGATTTGGGCTGTGCCCTGGGCTTCTGGGAGCTGGAATCTGCACTGGGCTCCTGAGATTTGGGCAGTGCCCTGGGCTTCTGAGAGCTGGGCTTCTGGGAGCTGGAATCTGCACTGGGCTCCTGAGATTTGGGCAGTGCCCTGGGCTTCTGAGAGCTGGGCTTCTGGGAGCTGGAATCTGCACTGGGCTCCTGAGATTTGGGCAGTGCCCTGGGCTTCTGAGAGCTGGGCTCTGCCCTGGTCTTCTGAGACCTGGAATCTGCACTGGGCTCCTGAGATTTGGCCTCTGCCCTGAGCTTTTGAGAGCTGGGCTCTGCCCTGGGCTTCTGGGAGCTGGAATCTGCTCTGGGTTCCTGAGATTTGGGCTTTGCCCTGGGCTTCTGAGAGCTGGGCTTTGCCCTGGGCTTCCGAGAGCTGGAATCTGCACTGGGTTTCTGAGATTTGGACACTGCCTGGGCTTCTGAGAGCTGGGCTCTCTGAGCTCCTGAGATTTGGGCTCTGCCCTGGGCTTCTCAATACTAGGCTCTGCAGTGGTCTCCTGAGATTTGGACACTGCCCTAGGCACCTACAAATTGGGCTCTGCCCTTGGCTTCTAAGAGCTGGGCTCTACTCTGGGCTCTTGAGATTTGGTCTCTTCCCTGGCTCCTGAGAATTGCAATGAGCGCTATGCTCCTGTGATTTAGGTTCTGCAATGGGCTCCCGAGAACAGAGCACTGCACTAATTGGGGTCTGCTCTGGGCTCCTGAGATTTGGGCACCATGTTAGGCTTCAGAGATTTGTTCACTGTGCTGGGCTCCTGAGAATTGTGTTCTGCACTAACCGGGCTCTGCACTGGTCTCTCCAACCCTTGCAGAATTGGCAGTGTGTACTGATGGACCAGCACAGGTTCTGCTTGCATTCTTCCCCTGTACTTACTGCATGATTATTTCCTCCCATCCCTGGAGACCCAGCTCCTGGCACTAACTAATATTCTGGAATCAGGGCGAATTATTGTGCGAATAGTCTCCGCTACCCACTGTGAGATGGCTCCTTTATAATTAAAAATGCATAAATAGATTTCTTAATAATCGCACACCAGATACACCCCATCCAGTGAACGCTGATTGCCACAGCTATGAACTGCATCTGGAAATGATCCTGGAGATAAGAGATGAATAAAATATATATCATTACATCAACATTTTATATTAGATAATTCATAGATTACAGATGTACGTATCTTGATGTATTTTTTTTTTAAATTTAAATTATGGATATTAAAAAGGAAACCTTAAAAATATATCTGCCGTTCCATATTACGGTATGCGGACCTATTTACTAAGGTCAGACTCATGAAGTGTAATACTCCTATTCACTACACGGAGTATATATCACCACGGCCATAATATGGGGGGTGTAGGGGGTTTGACAGAATATTCGTGTTATCATTATCTTTATGAAATAAACAATCCAATGTTCGTGTTCATGAGAAGGATAAAATCTAGGTGTGGCTGCACAAATCTGAGAGCTGACATCTTTTTATCTTACAATAAATATATGTCATCAGTCAGCTATATACTTTATTTATAAAATAATCCACATTTTGCCTTTATTATACAATAATTACATGAAAACATTGTTTACAGGGAACTAATAATTGTGGAGATATAGCAGTTGCCATTGGTGACAGGTTTTATAAGGAGCACGATCCAGAGCTGTCATGGTGGTCCTGGCCTCACAGCACAATGACTCACATAGCACAAGCATGTAGCCAGTGAGGGGTCAGGACATGGTATGCACAGAGAGATGGATAAAGGTAACAGCCCCGGAGCTTGTATCTTCACAAACAAGTCATCGGTGGCAGGATCCCTGTTCAGGTTTCCTTAGAGCCAGCACTCATTTAAGTGAACCTTTCAAGGTTGCACAATGAAATTTTGGACCTGCCATAATCCATAACAACTATATATAACGCAACCTGTATTATTAGAGATCAGCCCAGGCTTTGACTAGGCTGAGATGATATCACCAGAATTCTATAGCAGGAAGCATTTCTCATTCATCTCTCCCCAATGATCACTCAGACTGCATGATTGTAACTGTGTAGCAATTCACAAGGTGGGAGGCTAAAGTAGGGGACCATCAGTGTCAAACAATTGTGAACACAGCCAATAAGCAGCACAGGTACCAGGATTTACATGATGGGTCATCTCTGAGCCAGAATCTACATCCAAAAAGTAGGGGACACTGAATGATGAACACAATCTACACTGTGCCTGTACACTCTCCTAGGCCTGGCACTACACTGTGCACACACTCTCCTAGGCCTGGCACTACACTGTGCACACACTCTCCTAGGCCTGGCTCTACACTGTGCTTACACACTCTCCTAGGCCTGGCTCTACACTGTGCTTACACACTCTCCTATGCCTGGCTCTACACTGTGCTTACACACTCTCCTAGGCCTAGCTCTACACTGTGTCAGCACACTCTCCTAGGCCTGGCTCTACACTGTGCTTACACACTCTCCTAAACCTGGTGCTGCACTATACTAGCACACTCTATACATTGCAGTCCAACATGTTGCTCATTCATATAGTTTTATCTTATTATAGTACAGTGTGATAGACACATTCCATCATTCTGTATTATCCTCTCCATTTATTACAGCTTCATACTATTGTATCCTAATATGTACAGATTCCACTAGTCTATATTATGCTCCCTATTTATTTCAGGCCAAATCATAGTGGTTTATTTTGTTCCAGCTTTACTATTACTTATCACTGCCCTGACCTATTACAGCCTGAACTGATAATGATTCACCATGTTCCTATTCCATTATTCCTGATTCTATGAACAGATCTATTACGCTCTAATAACTGTTTATTACACTTTTATATCAGAAATATTGATTTACCTCCTTTTTCATTACAATGCATTTATTACAGACATATAATGGTACATTACTCCTAGCCCGCTTGTCTTTATTCATTTCTTAATTAATATTGCTGTTCAGATAATAATATAATAGTTTAATATTCCACTATTTTTATTACAGTTCCAGTTTATTACACCCTTATATTATAATAGTTCTTTATGCACCTGTTCTACTGTTCGGTGTTACTGTCCTGATTTATTACACTCTTTGTGTTGCTGCCCTCATTTATTACATCTTTATATTATATTGGCGGATTAATATTTGACTGTTCTGAATTGCTGTCCCAATTTATTTGCATCATATTTTGATTGTTTATTAGGCCCCTATTTTACCTTTGTATAGTAATGTCCCCATTTATTACATCTTTATATTATTTTCTTTTATTAGGCTCCTATTACATACTGTCCCAATTTATTACATCCAGATATTATAATGGTTTATTGGCTCCTATTTACTGATCTGTAGTACTGTCCTGATTTATGACATCATTATATTATCATTTTTATTAGACTTAGACTATTTGTATTACTCTGGGGAATAATTACACTTTTACATTATAAATGTTTATTGGACTCATATTTTATGGTATTTCATTACTAACCGGATTTATTACATTTGTATAATGGTTTTATAGGCTACTAGTAAACTATTTGCATTATTGTCCCGATTTATTACATCCTTATATTTTATTGGTTTATTAGCCTTCCATAACCGTCTTGTATATTACCGTCCCGGTTTATTACACTCTTATTATTGAATGGTTTATTAGGCTTCCGTATCTGTTTTTTATAGTACTGACCCGATGTATTACCTCCTTATTTGTAATGGTTTATTGGGCTTCCGTATATACTGACCCGATTTATTACATCCTTGTGATTTTTTAAGCTCCTGTTCAACTACTTATATATGTCTGTCCCGATTTTGTATACTTATATTGAAATGGTTTATTAGCATCCATTTTCACTATTTATTCTACTGTCCTGATTTTTTTTTTTACATCCTTGTATCATAATGGTTTTATAGCCTCCTATACCACTATTTGTATTACTGTTCCGATTTTTTACTTCCTTATAGTAAATGGTTTATAAATCTGCAATTGTACTTTTAACATTATTTCCCGAATTTTTATTTTCATTTTTTATTAATTTTTTTTACTAATAATGCTTTTGTACATAAATTAGATTTTAGCCCTGTTTTTTTAGATGTGCTCTATTATGTAGCAGAGTCTGTATAAATGTGCTTCATTCTTCTCACTGCAGATATATATATATATATATATATATTTATATACTGTATATAGCATATTATAGTATATAAGTGTGTGTGTTGGAGTTACGCCCAGGTTTGGGTTTGGGTATAGGGTGGCAGTATATCATTGTCCCCATGTCTGCACACTCTGGAGGCTGGGAAGGAACGCTGGCCAGAGGAATGTGACACATGAACACGGGGACAGAGAGGGGACTCATTCTCTTCTTGTGTCCAGCATGCTGAAAGGCTGACCAAAGCAAATAAAGGCCAGTGCCCTTGTACAAAGAGCAGGAGATGGACATAGGACCAGCCTGGGAATACTCTTCCTTTCATACCTGACATGAGATTGATGACACCAGCAACATAACACAGCTCCATTGCAGCCAGGGATGAGGAAAACAAATAACTGCACACAGTCAGTACAGGCATCTTACCCAATCTATACAGAGCAGAGATCACATGATCATCA
>NW_017306292.1:1514675-1519206 GCF_000935625.1 Nanorana parkeri | reverse complement strand
AGCAATACATTATGAATATATTTATATACAGAAACCACCAGTATTTCTCTATAGATGCTGAACACTGATCATGTGTATACATAATACATGAGCTATACACCATACATAACAACGAACTGCTCTGCAATGGGTAGATATGAACCAGTATAAGCTATCTATACAATGAACTATATGATATTTATTCTCCTAGCAATGCCCAATATTTATGTGAAGCAGCAGAACAACACAACCAGCTAATCCACCAGAAAGGAGGAGTATGTATTATTATCTTTATAGGAAACCAGTATGGCAGAGCCAGTTATAGTCCCCCTGCCCCCCCTTCACCGCCTAAACAAGTGACAATTTACTAAAATGACCCCTGGTGACAATTAAATGTATACGGAGTTATTGAATGGAGCACGGCAATAATCAGTGATGATGTACACAATGCTTTGTAGTTGGCAATCAGTTTACTGCAGTCATTTCTGATTGTTGTTTGCTGGTAACACTGATCAATAAAAAACCGACCTACATTCATATCTACCTACGAACCTTCCTACCTACCTACCTACCTACCAACCAACCAACCATTCTACCTACTTATCTACCTACCTTCTTACCTGCCTACCAGCCATTAATACCCACGTACCTACCTACATTCATACCCACCTACCGTCTTACCTACCTACCTTCATACCTACCAACCGCCCTACCTTCATACCTACCAACCAGCCATCCTGCCTACTTACCTACCAACTTCCATACCTACCTAACTATCTACCAACCTTCTTGCCTAACTTACCGACCTACCAACCAACCTTCCTACTTACCGTCATACCTACCTGCCAACCTTCCCACCTGCTTAACTACCTACCGTTCTACCTAACAACCTTCCCACCCACCTACCTTTATACCTACCTACCAACCCCCCTACTTACCTACCTTCATACCTACCCGCCAACCTTCCCACCTACCATCATACCTACCTACCTACCAACCTTTCTACCTACCATCCTACATACATACCTACATACCGTCCTACCTACGTACCTACTTACCTTTCTACCTACCAACCTTCCTACCTACTTACCTACCTACCTTTCTACCTACCAACCTTCCTACCTACTTACCTTTCTACCTACCAACATTGCTACCTGCCTAGCAGAGATAATTGTTTAATTCACACGGCAAGTCTCTTAAGCTAAGATTTGGACAACAGAAATGTCTTAATATTTTTTTTAGTCGTGAATAATGGCAGCAAATGTTGTGGCTCAGTGGTAGTAATAATGAGATAATACTATTTCAGTGTGTTGGGCTGTAGGAATGATCTGCCTGCCATGGTAACCAGTTTGTAACATCTGAACACATTTCCGGTCTGTGGAAAACCATTATTACAGGGTATATTAGTCACCTTTCAGGAAATAGTAAAGATCATAAATGATCACATCTGTACTTTGTAGGAGGAGATGTTTGTAAGGCGAATCAAGCGGTAAACATAGATATAGTCAATCTACAAACAAACGCCCCGCGGATACAACGCTCATTCCTCCGCCGGGTTGATGTTAGTAAGTAGGGAGAAGTGGGAGTATCAGTTTGGTGGTTTCAGGTGAAATTGGGGCTGGTTTCTCCAGTTCCGGGTTATTATCAGCTAAATGCTGGGTATCCAATACTAATGCGGGTGTCCAGATGATGAGGACTACAACACTCAGCAGAACTTGCAGCTATTTGTGGTTCTTCACCATCATCATTTGGAGTGTGCAGTGCTGGGTAGGGGCAGTGTGGGAATGATGTGGGTAGTAGGCAATGACTTTCCTATGCTGCCAGTGTACAGGTGAAATAAATATAGTGGCTGATGATGGACAGTACATGAGACAAAGCAGCCATAGATTATAATGCTCACCATCTCACAAAGATCTACATCAGCAACCAAAAACACATTATTATTGAATTCTTGAATTCTCAAGATTGTAAACCCCAAACTATATCTTGTAGTTTAAGAGTAGGAAACAGTTAAAACCCCTATTGGGCTATTTGTTGCCTGTGTTCCCTTGGGCAGATTTCCCTCCATTTCCTGTCCTGGATATATTCTAGGGAATAAGATAAAATATTAGATTATAATGGTTGTGTAACTGTGTCCAGGTTGTCCTGGTAACATTTCTCACAAACTTCTATAGAGAATAATTGCCAGCAAGCAGGAAAATGATTTTGCCTGATATCTGCCATGTTCTGTAATTGGATTTGTACCAAAAACTATGCAATGTTGTTCATTTGTATTAAATATTCTTTAAATATTTAAGTCATTATAAAGAATATTTGTAGAACCCTTGTCAAGGTGAAGCTGTGTTCACGTCAATCTTCTTTTTTTTTGCATGTACATGTTTGGGTATTCAAAGTAAACACAACTTTAGGTTATTTACTAAGCTAGGTGCATATTTACTTTGCTAAGTGAACAGTCTCTACACCTTTGGTAAATCAGCCTCTGATGTTCTTACTAGTGTCAAATTGAAGTAAATAAACCCAGTGATAAATACATTTATAAAGGGGTATGAAGAAAAAATAATGTATTTGATGGAAAAAAAAAATTCTAAACCATGTTCACGGGTTATTTATGATATTGATGTATTATTTCCTCATTACAAGACCTATAAGACCAATTTTCTGTATATTCTTTTAGATTGTAAGCCCTAAGGAGCAGGGCCCTCCTTACCATCTTGTCTTGGATTGTATTGTGATTGTAACGTCTTCCTTATATTGTAGAGCGCTGTGCAAACTGTTGGTGCTATATAAATCCTTTATAATAATTATTATTATTCACTGTGTTATAGGCACTCTCATGTTATAGGCACTTCATATAGGGTCAGATCAGGGTTTGTAGGGTTCAAATACCAGGACCCAGGTAGCCAGTGCTCCTTAACCTCCTTGGCGGTATTCCCGAGTGTAGCTCGGGGTTACTTTTCCATACCCTGAGCTACACTCGGGAATATCCCACATTATTTACTTACCTGGTCCCTCGAGCCGTGCGGTGTCCTCCGGCCGGCATCTGTCTTCCGGGTTCCGTCCCTTGCGAGCTGACGCGTCGCATGGGGGCGGAACCGGCGGGAAATTCGGAAAAAAAACCCGGAAAAAACGAAGAAATAAAATAACGAAAAAAATCCAAAAAAAAATTGCGCCGAAAAATTATGAAAATCAAAATAATCATACCGCCAGGGAGGTTAATATTTACAGCTGGTGCCCAACTTTTGAGGTTTTTTCTAGTCAATGGAGCTGGATCCAAAAAAGTCCTTGATCCTGGACTGGACAGACTGGCTCCTGAATTCCATGTTAATTTGTACACCCCTGGGTCAGGTACCTACAGATTATAGCAGACAGAATCAAACACCGAGCCAGCAGATTTTGGTTCAAGAGAGTATTAATCAATGATGTTCAGGAGTGCACGGCGATAACGGGGCGGCTTTCACCAGGTTCAGAACAACCTCAGCACTGCAAGACAAGACACAGAGAGCGCCTCCATCGCATAAAAACCTTTTAATAAACGAATAAAAAATGATATGAAGGTACTCACAAAGGACGAATAAAAAAAGGCATAAAAGGGTCAGAATGAAAGGTGCTTATCCACCGGCTGTTCGGCTTCCCTTGTAGTGAAGTGGTTTACGCGTTTCAGAGGTCACGCCTCCTTCCAATTGGTTCTGAGGAAGGAGGCGTGACCTCTGAAACGCGTAAACCACTTCACTACAAGGGAAGCCGAACAGCCGGTGGATAAGCACCTTTCATTCTGACCCTTTTATGCCTGTTTTTATTCGTCCTTCGTGAGTACCCTTATACCATTTTTTTATTCGTTTATTAAAACGTTTTTATGCGATGGAGGCGCTCTCTGTGTCTTGTCTTGCACCTACAGATTATCCTCTAGTAGGGTGACAAGTCTGAAACTTCATTCCGGGTTTGACTGGCCATAGATTGCCCACCCACATCCCCATTAGGCATTCTAAAGAGATGCTTGCTCAATGACTAAGCCTTTTAAGGGCATCTCTGGGAGGTAATAACAGATACTTCTGTTTCTGGAAGAGCTGTCAACTACTTGTGGTAACTTTCCAATTTGTTGGAGAATCTCTGTTTGCTCTTCCTGGAGGTGCCAAACAATTATGCCCTGTTCAGTCTATTGGCAAGACGTATAAGGAGCTACAGACAATGGGAAAATGTCTCTACATGAGGATAGAGAGATATCCGGCCTGTTTATGCCTAGCCTTAAATTGCCCTATATTGGCCAGTAATCAAAGCCTATATACCCGTTTTAGACATACCAGCAGTGGCGGAACTACCGCCGGTGCAGGCGGTGCGGGCGCCCGGGGCCTCAGGCTCTAGGGGGGCCCAAGCAAGATGCCGGCCGCCGGATCAGTATCCAGCGCCCGGCGGGCCCCTGGTCTCTCCGCCGGGAGTGTCGGATCATCCGTTCATCCGACACTCCCGGCCAGTGGCATAGTGAGGGGGGGGCCGGGGGCGCCGGCTCGGCCGGTCGCACGAGTTGACTGGCCTGCGGCATCAGACGCGGCTCTGT
>NW_017306292.1:1496034-1514530 GCF_000935625.1 Nanorana parkeri | reverse complement strand
CAGGGTTCGGGGGGGGGGGGGGGTTCAGCTCATAAAATGACCATGTTTGATAGTCTATGTAATCATAGTACAACCACTTCTATTATCCCCTGCACACTCCGAAAATATAGCTCACCATACACTTTAGCACCTCGGTCAGGCTGGATCTGCTGTTATGTGGCCAGCTTTATGATACATTTGCACTGTTTTCAATCTGTAACTGGCTGTTACCACATACTTTGATCTTCTCAGGAGGAGTGTGACCACAAAAGACTCATTTACACAAATTGCTGCCATTGTTAAAGAAGCAGAGCCCTACAGGTGACCATTATTCCTAAGAGCTAATGTTACAGCCTAAACACAGTTCACAATTACAGCATGGGCCACCAGATGACATCGGGTATTCCCTGAGCTAAAATTCAGTCAACAAAAGGGTTAGTGTTAAACTCCAGAGAAGACACATTTAGAGAGCTGAACTCTAGGCAGCTATAAAAGACATAAATGAACTAAGGTTTCTATTTATTTATAAACCATTACATGTATTTTTAAAATGCATCTAGTGAAAGCACCGGAATTTGATTTTATATTAGTTTCTTGGAACCCCGTATCCAGCAAAGTTCAAGCTGAGGAAAGGAATGGACTGGACTGCGAGACAGTCAGGTGTATCACTTACTAAAGTGATGATAAGTAATTATGTAAGGCGGAGAGAGCTGGTTGAGCAGAAAGATAACCTCATCAGTCTGCTGCTGCTCTTTTACTGTCCAGTCGGTAGGCTGAGGGTAGAGAGAGGACACATCAATGTATCCCATCTATAGTTTATAGCTGTAACAGAGAAAGTGGTGTCATCTGCCTGTTTGTGCTGTATGACAGGTCTGTGTAAATATCAGAGCTGGCAAGGCAGAAACACAAGTAAAAAAAAGTTCCCTCATATATAGTCTTTCCCTGTATTTAGCCGTTTGCTTGGAGTTCAGCTTTAACACGCAGGTTTAATAACTTCTGTCTCCACTGTATGTTTCTTGTAAAACCATGTAATCATATTACCATATCCAGCTGATATGGATCAAGGTTACACAGTAGCATGTGCATGTAGGCTTCAGTGGTCACATCCTGTGTGTCTAAATGTCTTCTTCTTAGGCAACTATGTATCTCAGAACCTCCATACTTGATTGGTAGCAATATGGGGAATGACTCCAAGTAGAGTGACATCTATGTTGTGGTATCCATGAACCTCTCAAACTTGCTACTACTTTTTACTTTTGTCCTCAACTGGCCTTATATATTGTGTCATACATAACTTCCCATAATGTTACATTTCAAATAATGTCAGGCATGTCTGCTCATGGTCCTTCACTGATGTGGAGAAGATTGCAGAGCTACTACAGAGATGGATGTGTGATGACATAGTGAAAGTAGCATTGGGACACTGGATGGGGTAAAGAAAAGTAAAGTTTATCAGGCAGATAGGCAAAGAGTACTGAAACAAGTGCAGTATGAAAAAGCAAAGCAGCTGAAAAGATTGTGACATTGCATCATGGTGGGTTGAGGGCTCAGAAAGACATACTGTACATCTGTAGGAAAGAAGATGACATACACATGACATTTGGCACACTCAGTGTATGCCATTAGTATATTTGTAGACATCTGCCAGATGAATGAATACATACCATAAAATACTGCCACTGTCATGGTGGGTATGGACAACCTGTGAGCTTTCCACTTTGCCTGTCCAGCTATACAGCAAGGATAAGGCTAACAAAACCGATAAAGATGCTCTACATAAGAATGCTGCAAGGATTGATTGAGTTCCAAATGACTGCACTTTGTACATCATCACTGCTCTTTCCTCAAAAATATGGAAAATAGAACAGCTCATGCTAAGTATTTCAAGAAAGCTTACAAATCAAACAATGGTAAGACTGATTTACTAAAGGAGCTTAAAAGAGAACTATGGGGTAAGTGTTTTTCCCCATAGTTCTCTTCAGGGTCATGGGAGGACATATACTAACCCAAAGCTCAGTATATCGCGCAGGCTATTGAGTATATAGCACAAGCTATAGAGAGGTAATCTCTGCGGGGAGCGGTGACTGACAGTCACCGGTCACTGCAAGGAGACCATCGGGAAGTGAGCGGATTGGCTGCATGTTTCTGCTCACTTCCTGATCAATAGAGCCGACCTATGACAGCTTCTTTGTCACCTCATAGTTCTCCTCTAATAAATTGTGTAAACATTCACCTTAAAGTCACACTACACTCAGGAGTTAGACCTTAGAAATGCATTCAAGTATCTCAACTATTAACAAAAATGTTTCTTATTTGTGTATCAGCTTGCTGTAGATCCTCAAATCATCTCTGAATTAGTGCTGACACTGTGCTTCCTTCTGGAGGGTGGCTACTTTTGTTCCCCATGGTCCCTGTGTGTGTTGTAAAGTAGCCACTGCTCCATACTTGCTCCTGTGATAGACTATAATTTCAATACAAATGAGTAAACTAAATGTGAGATTGTAGTCCATCACAGGAGTGAGCTTGGAGTGGTGACTACTTCACAACACACACAGGGAGGATGGGGAACAAAAGTAGCCACCCTCCAGGAGATGATTTGATGATCTAAAGCCGAGTGATACACAAATATGCTACATTTTTGCTAATAGTTAAGGTACTTCAATGCATTTTTAAGGTTTAACTCCTGGGTTTAGTGTCACTTTAATGGCCCCATCATGTAAAACACAAATTTCTGTTCACTTTAAATACTCAGTCATGTGCAGGTGAAATAGGTAAACCCGAACTGGCTTTTCACATGATTGGATAATTGAATTGAATTTTCACACTTTTTATTGAGTATATAATTTAGGCACACTATGCAGTAACTAACGAAGAAAAGTAAGCTTCTTTTATGTTTTTTATTTAAATTGGTTTTATGATGGTTTAATTTACTTTGAAAAGATGAAGTTCAGTCCTGTCTCCAGTATTAATGGAGTAATTTAAAGAAGAATTGTGGGTTGCACTCCAGGTTGATGCTTTTCATTATTTTATTTGTGAAGACATAAATATGGCTTCAAGGAACCACATAGCCTCTGACATGTTTAAAGCCAGGGCACTTAACAATAGAACTCTATGGCTCCGCACAAAATGTGTCAGAGGTCATGTGGCTCCTTGAAAATGTCTTCATAAATAAAATACTGAAGGGCAACTTCTGTGATGGCTCTTTCTGATCTACATCTAAAGTCAGTCCTTGTGTGATTTGGATCTCAGTTTTGCTTTTGCCTTATATATAAATGTAGTCATACCTGACATCAGAATTTTAGCAAAACTCCAGGCATTATTGTGGTTCATCAACTCATCACTCTACCTAGTCATGGCCCAGTTAGCAAGCAGATGACACAGGAAGCTGCAAAACTGAACAGTAACCTGAGCTGAGATATATATAGACTGACAATGCTGACCTCTCCTTTTAAAAAGGCTTGTTGTCTGGCTATCTTACTGATCCATTGGGTTCAGTAGCAATAGCAATCTAGGTTCCCTAACACCTAATTCCTCTCTGGTTGCGCTGTCTGGCAAGACTGGCTGAAACAAATTCCAAATCTTTTGGTAGACAAATTCATTTCACATATGGGTATAAAGTGGGTATCTGTTTTCCTGCTGCTCTGCCCTAAGCCTCCCTTACTGAGCACTTGTATAGAGCAATTGTGTAAATAAAACCACAGGGCCATTGAGTGATATTTAAACTAGGCTGCAAATTTTGGCACAAGAATTTGGCTGTCCTGTTTAGCCATCAAGGTGAAGATTTTCCATATGGCTGGGTAAAGTTTCTAGACTATTTTATTTTGGAACATGGATTTCAGCACTGGCTTTTTGGTGCCGATAATCTTGATGCATATGCGTTTGTCTCGGCTGAGCCGCTTGGCCATGATCGGGAGCTGTACGGGCTATTGTGAATAGCCCGTACAGCAGGCTCCCGGTTAGAATTAACCGATGGACTCCCGTAAGCGAAGCTAGCCGAAGGATCGGCCGAAACTACGGCTAGATCCTTCGGCAGCTTCGTGAATAGACCCCTTAGTAATTAGGGCCAAAGCTTTATTACATGACCTTCTTCAACATGATGGTACCTTCACTACTAGTATCACAGTGGTAGAATTCACCGACATAATATAGTACTTATCCTCATGATAGTATTAATTTACGGGAAGTCAAAGGTTAGTGTTAGTCAGTATACTCTCTGGTGCTTAAGTACCTACACTAAGAACAACTAAACCAATTTTTACAGCTGCAAAATAAAGTACCAAACCTGAAACCTTAACCTCCCTGGCGGTATGATTATTCAGTATTTTAGCAACCCAAAGCGGTACATTGTTTTTCATGGAAATATGCTGTTTTACATTGTAGGCCCGTAATTCTTAGTAAATCTTAGGAATAACTCACCTAAATCTGTCCAAACAAGAGTCCAGTAGACATTCCGAGTATGATAAAGTTTGAAAAACGAAATAATAAATTATAATATAACAAATAATTAGAAATAATTACACAAAACAATAATATAATAATAATACATTTAATTAAATAATGTATTCAAACAAAACACACTGACATCTGTCCAAGCAAAGGTGCAATATTACTTCAGTAAACATCTCGGGTATGGTAAACTTTGAAACACGGGACAGCACAATGTCCGACGTCACAATCGGGACAATGGAGCCTGGTCTCTTTTCGGATGTTTTTGCCGCTATCATGGCGCTTCGAGCAGCAAACCACGCACAGCCTTTCTGTTTCAGGAAAACTTCCGATGCAGAGTTGCTGATTGTTGTTCATTGTACCGGCTTGTCTCGGTAACAATTTCATCAATAACCTCATCGGTCAGAAATAATTTTAGGTAGGTCAAGGGGTTGTCATGTTCCACATCTACCTTCCTATCAGATGCTCCAGTGAACGTGAATCTTGGGGGCGCTGCGTGATCCGTACCACAATCAATAGGGCATCAAGTTCGCACATCACTTAGCTTGGTCGCAGAATCCGCGCTTTCGTCACTTTCAGTGTCTGACGATGAACTTCCCCACGCATCGCTGTCGCTCAATTCAATAAGTGATTCCACATCACCATCGCTATTTTCAAGCTGCTCAAAAACCGCTTTTGACCTCAACGGACGCTTTTATGATGCCATGGACGCTCTCAAGTTTTCCAGGCAAATAGAATAGTAAAAGTGCAGGCAGAACACTGGTTATATCTCTAGGGACAAAGCTGAGGTGAAATAATTTGTTACAGTAACGTAATAGCACTGTATACAATGTATTACAATGCATTCTGTATGTATTGGGTGCTTTTACGTTTGAATTTCCCGCCAGATCCGCCTCCCTACGACGCTGACGCTAGCGTACGCTGGAGACGGATGCTGGCATCGGGCGAAGAAGACGGCGCGGGGAACGTGGGACGAGGTGAGTGTGAATTCAGGGTATTCCCGAGTGTGGCTCGGGGTTTGCGCTCCTGGTCAGGAAGTTTTACCCCGAGCCACGCTCGGGAATACCGCCAGGGACGTTAAAGGAGAATTCTGAGGCGAGTGATTTCCACTTAGCCTCATAATCTGAGCCGACCTGTGACAATGAAACTGTCACAGGTCGGCTCAGTAGATCGAGAAGTGAGCGAACACATACCGGAGCTCGCTCAGTTCTCGATCTATCCCGGCAGAGAGCCATGACTGTCACTCGCGGCTCCATGCAGGGATTCCCCCTCCCCTTTCCCAATCCCCCAGCGCTGACGGCTGCGGCGTCTCAGTATACTGCGAGCATTAGCGGGAGAACGCTAGTTTGTGTTCTCCCGTGACCCTTAGGAGAACTATGGGGAAAAGCCCTGACCCCATAGTACTCCTTTTAAAGCTTACACACCTTTTCAAATTTTACATGGGATGATAAAAGTGATGTAAAGAGGAAGGAGAAAGCTAATCTGAGCACCAGGTTGGAAAAAAGTAAAACAGCAGTCATAGTTAAATGGACCCCACCCTAACCTGGGCCCAAGAGTAGTGGAAGCTGGTCCACCTCACAAAGTTAGTCTCTAGTTTAAAAATGTTGTGTGTGGAAAAGTGTGTCACTTATAATAGTACAGCAAAGTAATGAGACACTGACGGGCAACTGGGTTTCTCACATATAACACTTCACCCTTGTGAATAGCCCTGTTAGACCATGTGATAACAGTCTGACATAAAAAGGAGCACAGAAACGTACCTTTTATCTTAAATGTTGACACATCCACTACCTTCTGATACCCGCTGTTGTGACTAGTGCAGCAGAAACAGGGGCTTAATCTAGCCCTCTAACTTCCAGGATTACACTCCTGTTGGGTGAAACATGTCAATACGAATCTTAGTATATCTGTCTTTATCTTTTTTATGGGGCCAGAAATTCATGATAACAGTGCGAGTGGGGGATCATTCTCCAAACTTAGGTTCCCTATGTAGCGATATACTTCAAATATTGACTCCCAAAATGCCTGTATTCTAGGACAGCTCCACCAGATATGCAGGTATGTTCCCTCCTCAATACTACATCTCCAACATCTATCTGACTCTCCAGGATTTATATGTTTAATTCCTTCTGGACATCTATACCATCTAGACAGTATTTTGAAGTTTCTTTCCTGGTAAAATGAGGATTTGACAGAACTATGCGTCATGGTAAATATTCTTCCCCATTCTTTCTCTGAAATCTCCCTCCTCAACTCCTGTTCCCATCTCCTCATGCATTTTGTATGACCTTTAGCTTCTTCCTCTCTCAACAGACCACAGACCTGTGATAATGCATGTTCAATTTTTGTTTCCCTCAAGCATAATTTCTCAAACGAAGTAAATGGTCTGTTCAGGGGTTTGCAGGTCCTGAGATATCTAATATAATCCGCTAACTGCATTGCCTCCATCCATAACTTTCCGTTGTTTTGTCTCTCCGGTCTAAGCTCTGATTTTAGTTCTTCTTTACCTTTATCTAAAACCTGCCATATCTGTGTGTGGGAAATATTCTCAATATTCAAGAGAGGAGCCGCCTGCATACCCGGTGGAAATTGTGGGTTCCCCGCTATAGGAGTCATGCGGCCTGGAATGGACGATAGCTTATATTTATGAATAATTCTGTCCCAAATTCTTAGCACTGGTTTAACTAAATATGGCAGAGTGGTCATGTGAGGCCTATCCTCTGGTGCCATCCATGGGATATTCTTCAATGGTACGGGGGGCAATATTTGTCTCTAGATTTACTCCCCCCTTAACTTGGCATAAAGTAAGGGTGATAGTGGGCATCCCTGACCTTTGCAGTTGGATGTACATATAGGGCCATTACCTTTGATACATAGTGCTCTCCCAAACCTGCTTGTAGAAGAGATTCCCTTAGAAAGAGCCAATTTACTCTGTCAAATGCTTTCTCGGCATCAATGGACAGTAGACACAGTGCCTTATTCTCCTTCTGCGCTAGACCTATCAAGTTAATGACCTTAGTTGTACTGTCTCTGGCCTCCCTCCCCTGGACAAATCCAGTTTGATCTGAGTGTATAATTTTAGGCATACATTTTTTTAGTCTGGTGGTCAGCATTTTTGCATATAGTTTAAGATCGATATTTATTAGGAAGATAATGTCCGCATTCTGTTAAATCTTTCCCAGGTTTGGGTAATAGAGATATATGGGCCTCTAATCTTTGTGTGGGAAAGGGACATACCTCTGAAACTGAATTACAAACATTTGTAAGGAAGGGTCTTAGTTGTTCCTCAAACTGTTTATAGTATCTGGCTGTAAAGCCGTCCGGCCCTGGAGCCTTACTGACCTGTAGGGAGACAATTGCCTCTTTAATTTCTTTTTCTGTGAATGTTAGATTCACAGAAAAATTTAAACAATACTTGTTTTGCCTGGAATTCAGTTTTAAACTTAATGGGCTGTAGGGAAACCCAACCCATTGAAAAAATAGGTAATGACAAGTTTTTTTTCAGCACAGCTGTGTTTGTAACATGCATTGGGGTGCAATACTACATGCAACCACAACACAGTCATGTTGATGGTCTCTAAGTTAAAATTAACTTTTTAATCCCGCCACACTATCCTCGTAGTATGGGGCTTTTTTTTTTCACACTGCCAGGTTTCATTTTTGCTCTGGTCCCCCATTGTGCTGTATAGAGAGTCTATTATGGAATGCAGCAGGCACACATATAAATCCTGGAAGATGATTCAAAATAAAACATTTGACATATGACGTCAATTTTGTATATGTTTCCAGCACACATTGTAGAGGCATATCTAGTAACATAGCTCTTTGTAAATAAACCGACAAGTCGGCAGATAAACAGAGAGACAGATGACCCTATTGATCACATAACTGCAAGTGGTAAATTAATTTTAAGCAATTAATAATTAATATTTTTTGAAATGATTCAATAGCCCCCCAGCTGTAGGAGACACTGCATAGGGCAGAATCAAAGAGGGTCTACCAAACCCCTGTGGACCAAGTGCCAAAATGAACCCAAACTGTTATTGCTTCATCAAACCCGGGCTGCAAATATATTAATCAAAAGCAAATATGTCCGATGTGCGAATCATTTGGTGGTAATGGATGGAAATTAAGATTTGCAGATATTATTTTCTGTCATTCAGTCTAACAAAGTGAACATTTATTGCATATATATTAAAAATTATCCTTTAATGGAGTGCTAGTGGGGGAAGAGCTGCAGGAGCGCTCCCAGAGGTGATGTGCCCTGAGCAGGGAGGGGGAGAGACATTATTTGTGTGTATTCCCACAAGAATATATTTCAAACATTGCTTGAAACCATCGCTAAATTGAGATGTTATTTAATGGCAGCTGGAATTGTTTGATGGTCTGGAGGGAGAATTTCATCATCCTCAATCTCATTGCTTGTACAAATAAAGAGGATTCTTGTACAAAAATCACTCCGAGAAGCCTGCTGACATCGCAAACATTGCTGCATTTACTGGACGGGCAAACCAGGCATGTACTTAGGGCAACATGTTTTAAGGGTCAGCAAGAACAATCTCAATCTTTTAGAGCAACTGTATTTTTTGTTCCTTGTTGTTTAGTAACTACATATTTTTACTGTAAAGTGAATTGCTGAAATATATTAATGTATTCATATAAAATTGGGGGTTTAAACAATAACTGGTGTCATATATAAATTGAAAGCTTGTGTTCAGGAGAAAAGTCCGGGGGATGCAATTGCTGGCCCTTTTGAAAATGCTATTTGCCTGGCAGTAACTGTCAACTGTCAACATGTTTCAGTTACAGAGCTGGAACACGAAAAATATAAAATAGTTTTAGAAAAGTATCAGAATTCTTCATCTCTATGCTTGTTCCAGGTCAGAGTCTTAGAAAGCAATGAAGTGAAAGAATTAGCATGACAGTCAGGGAACTAACATTTTCAAAGGAGAGGTCAGCAATGGCAACCCCTATACTTGTCTCATGACAGAGTCACTTTAAACACTGAAATTATGAGCTTGGTTGTTGAAACGGGAGCTGAATTTTTGAATTGCTATGGCAACAGTAAAAGCTTTGATGCCGCCACAGCTTATAGTAATTTGGACTCTACACTTTGCAATTTTGTGGTATCTTTGGAAGCTTTCCACCAGTTCCCAATTTTGAGCAGACATGCAATGATGAAAGAAAATTATTTCTACCACTAAAATGTCAGTTACAAAACATTTTTCATTGTTTTCTACCTCAATTGCTGGGATATTCAAAAACCAGCAAATGACCTCCTAACTATGAATGGCAGATTGTTGTGAACCATTTACCTCCACTTGCTTAGTGTATGGAAAGCATAATATATACATGGCCATCATAAAGCAAGATTTTCTATCCCTCTTATTAGGTAACCAAATGGTTATTTGTAGGGACCCCTTTAAGAGGGTAGGTAACTTCTGAGTCGGGGTACTCATAACAAGCCAAGTCAAAACTTGCAGCAAAACATGAGTTCAGGGAATCATGATCCAAGCTTTCCTCCAGAATGGTTCACCAGTGGACAGGTAAAGGGGTCCGCTAACCAGGTCAATTACAGCAGTGGAAGAGTGTGCAGCAGAGCAGTTCTATATGTGTAGAGATAGACCTCAGGCATTGTTTCATTGTCTGTGCTCATCAAAGAACACACAATGAAGACCATATGTTAATGTTGGGTGTAAATGTGTCAGCCAACCATCATCTAATTTGTCAGGGTGTATTGAGTCAAACTGTCTCATGGAGCATTCACTGACAGTACAGTGTAACCCTTGACAAGGAACAGTAAACCATACGTACATGTCTCAAGTAGATACGTGGATTATATTCACATGTATAATTGTAAAATGAGAGTAAATGAGATATTTGACTTTACTTTTAACTTAAAGGAGAACTATGGGGTTGAGGCTTTTCCCCATAGACACAAACTAGCGTCCTCCCGTCACCCTAGGCTCAGTATACCGCGAACTGTAGCTTGCGGTATACTGACACGCCGCAGCTGAAGCGGATCCCGACAGCTGCGTGACTGACAGCTGGCTCTGCCTATCTAGAGGCAGAGCAAGCTGTACTCGCCCCCTCCCCGTCCGTTCCGCCAGTCAGCGCTGGCGGATCGGATCGGGGAGGGGGGAATCCAGCCCCTCCCCTGTCACGGCAGAGAGCTGTGACAGGATCGAGAGGTGAGCGAATGCCGGTATGTGTTCGCTCACCTCCCGATCTACTGAGCCGACCTGTGACAGTCTCATTGTCACAGGTCGGCTATAACTATGAGGTGAGTGAAAAGCACTCACCTCATAGTTCTCCTTTAAAGCCTTAAGGCCTTGTAACACTGGGGCCTTGGAATCAATCCACACTGATCTCTTCCTGTGGTGTGTTCTCCCTCTGTTTGTATGGATTTCCTCCGGCTGCTTTGGTTTCCTCCTTCATTGTAAAAACATACTTGCAGGATAAACATCTTCTATCTACTTGGCCAATATAAGTCTATGTATGACTGTGGTATGGATAGTAGACTGTAAGCTCTCTCAGGGAGGACAGACACTAGTATGAATGTCGCATTGTTCTCTGTAATACTGAATATGTGGGCACTATGTATATACTGGGATACTGGATATTGGAATACAATCTATGAATAAATAAACATTTCTGCTCAGTCTGGTATTCCAAGTAATCAGCTTACAAATTACTGTGGTCAATTACCATTTCATAGAGCTGCATATAAACTTCAGATGGTGGTTGGACATTTGGGTATGATGCAACCAACCTCAGGCATAGTGGTCAGCCTCTGGGCTTCATAAACAAGAATGCTCAGTTCAGGCCTATGGTGAAGGACCATAGTAGCTGGAAAGGCACATGCAGGCACGACTGGTGAAGGCTTATCTCAGGCAAAACGATAGCAATCAGACATGTTTTTCAAACCTGCCTTGTGTTTTTGTCTTATGACCTATACTGTGGGATGTATGGGGTCTGCTGTTATTTACCTCCTTCTAAGTATGCTACTTGCCTAGCTGTCTCAAGTATTAATGGTTTCTGAGTCATCGTCGTGGAACAAACATGTAGCTCAGAAAGTCAGAGTGAATCAGGGCTCCTGATCTACACACTTATTATGGATCATTGTGTAAGAAACAACTAAAACAGTGTGGCAACCAGGCAACAAACATTTTCAGAAGGACAAATCTGCAAGGCAGTGACCATCTCCTTTCGTTGAATACTGCCCACAGACTACAGAGGTCAATCAAATGTGCATTCAACTTGGTTTTTCTTGGGCTCTCCCATCAAGCAGTGTCCCTTAAACATGAACGTCTTGCTCAGATTTTATCAGTGCAGATACATGGGGGAGGTGAAGAGTTCAGAGCTAAAAAGCACTAGTAGTGCTTAGCTAGTGCTTAGCCTACACATTTTCTAACCTGCCCAATTGATTGGATTGCAGGATTCTTAGACATGAGATCATTGCATGATCATATCACCAACAGCCAGATCAGGTGATTGTTATTGAATGTGTTTGTGACACTTAATAGGAAATCTGTATTGAGTAAATAATACTAAATCTCACCAATGCCTTCACCTCAAATATAGTAATTTCTGATTATCTGCTTATAGCTTACATTATCTATCTATCTATCTATCTATCTATCTATCTATCTATCTATCTATCTATCTATCTATCTATCTATCTATCTATCTATCTATCCATAATTATCTAATAATGTCATAAAAATATCTTCTATACCGGTAGTTTTCAATAGCAAGCCCTTTAACTATTAGACAAAATTATGACTGAAGCTTTGTATACAACTGACATTTCCCCTCCATCAGATGAGCTATTAGATTGTCAAAAGTGGAGACTTTTTGTCCCAGCGCTATGTCGTCTTTTTAATGTCTAGCCTTGGCTCCAGTAGAGACATACAGTACAGTAGGAACTGTATGATCCATGTTGGCAGATGAGGAAACTGAAAGACAAACTAGCCTGCAGGAAAAAAACCGGTATGATAACTTAGTGAAAACAATGAATGCATACCCAAAATATATACACAGTGTCAAATATTAATGGCATCCTACACTGTTCCCACCCCAGAGCCATTCATTACTGTCTGGGCCTGCTCAGTGAAGCCCCCTTTGTGCAGTATCAGAGCGCTTATTGAGCGAGGCAGACAGCGAAGGAAAATGTTGCAAGTATGAATACTTTTTGGGTGCATGGAATATTTTTCTCACGCCCTCTTGTCATACCTCAGTTAGACCTTTTAAATAAGGAAAGCTACATTAAGTAATTAAGTGGTTGCCAAGTATAGACACAATCCTGTCCATTCTTTGGTGTGAAGGCTGCGAGCCTGATGTAACAATAGTAATTTTTGATCCTAATGCTTAAGATGGATGGTGTTGGCTGTGTGTCTAGTCCTGAGGCTATGTCCCATAGTCTGACCAGTAGTGACCTCCTCTCGCTCTCTACCATCAGACGCCAGACCAGGCACCAGCCCTATGTCACAATTACTTACCCCTTGTTGACAATACTGTTAAATGTTGCAGTAGGCCATCTCATGCTGTGTCTATCTCTGCCTGACCTTTGTGAACTGGCTGAAAAATCACTATCACTGAGCCATAGATCTAAAGCCCATAATAAAACTATTACACGCTAGAAAATCCCCTGTACCCTTTTATGTGTTAGCATATTCAATATGGTCTATTTCATATGTCCTTATGTGTATAGATTTGGCCTGCTAATGGGCTTTTCCTGGCTATCAGCAGGACAATGTGATGCTGTCACTGTTAGCATAGAGGATGGAGATCATATATTGACCAAGGCAGTATAATGAATAACACTGCAAAGAATAACATTGTGTAATATACCACAACAACCAATCAGCAATCAGTTCTGTTTATCTAATTGTTGTACAAAATAAGTAAGAACTTATTTCCAACTAGTTGCTATACGTTACAGCAGTTTATTGCACTTTCCAGCACAATATTAATGTACATTAACTTTAAGTGTATGTAAAGTATTTTTATTTTTACATTTTGGATAGAGTAGGGAAAAGTTAGATCTTTTTGTCAAGTTCATATTGTTGATCATATTGTCCTCACTGAGAAGATTTACCGCTCTGTTTGTCTCTGTTTACCATTGTCACAGTAATAGAAATTGAAGGAAAGTCTAAAATGTTATAGTTATAACCAGAGCAAGAAGTGAGGAAAAAAGTTTCAATGGGGACATCTGTTTTGGGGACAACTCTCTGGCTATACACTGAATCCTGCATGCTAAACAGCACTGTGGCTATTGTATTTTGACAGTGCTGGGTGTGTTAGAATACCCTGTGCAAAAAGTGACTGCAGCTAATTGTCTGCAGTCACTGCTTGGATGATAATTTTCCACTTGGCTCCTTGGATTTTCTGATCAAAGGATATTGAGCTGGTGACTGACGAGAGGGCCACCCACTGAGCGCATTAAGGCCGGTTCATTAAGAATCAGCTAAAATTTGCTCAATGTATGGCCAGCTTTAGATGGGAATTCCATTTACTATGGAGAAATTCCATCTGACTTGCTGTTGAATCTACAGGTTGGGTAGTGAAGTAAAATCTCCACAGCAGGACACAGACAACAAAGAATAAACCTTCTCTACTCCATCCAAATCTAAATGAAAAGATTTTGACTTTACATATACTTTAATAAAAAGCCAAGTAGGTATAGAGTCTAGCCAACATCTGCTGGGTTGAGTATTGGTTTAAAAAACACCCGTTCGAACTTCATTTGGAGAAGAAGAGTGGTTTAGTTATACTGAATTTTTTTAAATTTTTTTAATTGTTTTTCATACACACTGACCCAGAGAATTTATGCAGATAAGGAGTTCCTAAGGCTGGCCAAACACTATTAGAATTTCTGCAAATTTGCAAGAATCGACTGAAATTCAGCTCGACAATAGTCGATTACTCAGTCGAATTTTGTTGAAGGAGCCAATTAGCTGCAGTCACTGTTCAAGTATTCTAACTTGGGACAGGTACCGTCTATCAGAATACAATAACTGCAGAGAAGAGAAAACTATTAGTGTATGGCCATCATAAGATAAGGTTGGCATCTGGGGAGCTGGAAAATCTCTCTGTACACTACATAAGCCTGTATGCTTGAGTGGTATCTGAAAAATAACTTTTTGGAGGAAGAATTGTGCCACCATGTGCATGGCTTTCGCTAGGAGAAGTGCACTTGCCTATTACCTACACATAATGCAACAGGTTATTTTGCAGCATAGCAAGTCCTCGGGCAATCAGTTCTTTAAGAAAAAATAAAACAAGCAAAGCCTTGTGCAGTTTGGCTCTTCAGATGTACATAGACATGAGATAGCAGTGAAAGATCTAACTGCCACATAATATTTTCCTAGAACAACTGTGACATTAACATGTACTTGTATCAGCCAAACATGCATGTACTGTATATGCACAGCGAACACACTAAGCACTAAGCTTATGTGGTAGCAACAATAGCAACTAACTGGGACAATCCATTCCAGGTTTTCAGATGTCTTGCTGAGATCAGTTGGCTAAGTTTCTAGAGGACTCAAAAGAGTAGACCCACAGACATACAATGTACTGTAACCGATTGGATTAGGCAGTGATCTTAGAGTGAGACTTGTTGAAGTGTTCAATCAAGGGGTTAATACCAGTTGTATTTCAAATAGCATCAGTTCTGATAAGCTTCGGAAATGTATTCAGCTATATCCGAAAATGTAAAAGTAAATGACAGGGTTATAAGCACTGCCCTTGCTCAGTTTCTTCTGAGTTGGTTAGCTTACTACCATGTTCATCCTATGGCTTTACTAGGTGATTGACTGACCTGGATCAGTTAAGCACATTGGGACCTCTGATTCCACTGACTGCATGCCTTCTCCAGTCACTGAATAGTAAATCTGTACAATGAGCATACTCGCCAGGGAAATATTAATGTATAGAAAAAGTAAGGGTGAAAATAAGAGCAATGGCAGCTCCTGAAATGATACTATAACAGTTTTTAAAGTCTTTTTTTAAAAAATAAAATGTAAAAATTTAATTCTCAGTCGCATAAAATGCAAGAGAAATTCCAGGCAACAAGTAAAATAAATTAGGAAGCCTCCAATGCTACCCAGGGAACTCTGCAACAGAGTCTAGTTTACCTTTTTTAATTCATGATGCCTTCTGCATTTGAGAGATAGAAAAGAGCCCGCAGTGGTTTATGTGCATCTCTGGGCAAAAGCTTCTTTAGAAGTTTTGGATAGAGTAAGGAAAGGTTAGACCCTTTTAGTGCTGTCAGTGTTCTCATTGGGGAGATTCATCCATTTTTTGTACTGATGAAAAAGAGGTGAAGACCCCAGGACAAGAGGTAAGGGGAAATCTTCCAATATGGACATCTGTTCTGGGGACAACTGTCTAAGAGGAAAATTCCCCTCTATTTAGGTAATTTTGCCTAACTTCCTTTTGCATCTCTGGGACAGGAAGTGAGAGGAAATTTCAATGGTAAAATGATGGCAAAACCTAAAAGTTTTGGCTATACTGTGTATACACTATAAGGAATACTTCTTCTACATTACAAATAGATAAGCAAAAAGGGATTCCCAGATGGCCAGATTTATGACTAAAGGGCCTAGGGTGGACGGATGCACTGTCTGGATCAAAACTAAAGCCCTAAGCTGGTAGTTTGTTCTACCTGTATACATTTCATCCATTAATTTGCAATTTAACTGGAGCAAACCTTAAGTGTAGCCAGTTATCAAAAACTATGTAAAATATTGTCTTAAACGTCCTGCATCTGAAAGTTTTCATACAAGTACCAAAATTAAAATGAAATGAAAAGTTTATGTGCCTACAATGTATATTCTAATTATATATTGAGATTACACCAATGACCACTGGTACAATGTTGCTAAAAGTAATAGGAAATAACACATTTCATCTTCACTTTGATTCAGAAAATGTGTTTCTAGTGGGATGAAAATGGTCCAGAGACGATCTTTTACATGTGACATGTGGAATTCTTGTATTAGAATCCCCATTGAAGGCCCGGCCATTATCCCTTTCTGTCCTTGTTATCTTTTGTGTTAAAAGTTAACAAGATGGAGCATCCTTATATTGAAGCTATTATGTAGGGGTTGTTTGCTCTGACATTTGTCTCTTTTCTTCTTTTTGTGCATTTGCCCTCACTTGGAGATTTATGTATTTTTGATATTAAATTTGTTCTCCCTTTAACCTGCTCTCCTGTTGACTTTTATTGAACCCCGTGGCCCTTTTCCTGGATGTTTCCATATTTAATAGCTCATCACTCCTTAATGGACAATCTTCATTGTCACACTTACATTGGGATGCTGTCCCCAGTTGCACTTGGAGTTTACTCTGTTCTTGAACTTCTGCAACTCTCCATAGTTCTGATCATCAGATATTTCACTAGGTTGCTCAACCTTTCTGTTCTTCTTAGTAGCCTTGTACAAGTATTTTCCCTCCTAGATACCGAGCTCCTAATTGCTTAAACAAACAACTCTGCTAATCATGGGGCAGCCCTCCTAATGCTTAGGGTTTTTGTTTTGCTGGCCTCCCAATGCTCTGGCTGTTGTAGAAAGGCAGCTTGGCCTCTCTGACCTGGGATTTCTCTCTTACTTTCTCCTTGCAGCAAGCTGCCCTGTCCAGCTCTTTGTGGGCCAAAGGGCAGACTCCTGGCTGTAAAGGCTGGCAGCAGCTGCTGGAGGTGACATAACCAGGCAACAGAAAGCCTGTACTCACACACACTCATGGATGAATCAATGAATTTCTGTATTTCCCATTTGTGTGCGTGACTGGCAAAGCTCAGCTTGGCTAAGACACAAAGAAAAGGGAAGTTCAGCTTTACAGAGACTGGGATCTGGAGACTTGTCTGCTTAGTATCATCCACTGACGTGGTCATTTTTCTCTGCTGGAAGTGCACTATCTTTATGATGATGATGATGGCAATTGTTTCCCATGGTGCCTTGTGAGCTATGCCCTGAAGGTCCTTCTCTGACTAGATGCTAATAGTAGAGGCTGTACACTACTGGCAGCTAGCATGCTCGAGGGATGCATGGAGCTGATCAGCCAGCCTTAATTGACAAGGACTTGTCTGTATTTAGGAGCAGCTGGTCCCAGCGCTGGTGTACACCAGTGCAATCTTAACACGATGTCTCTAGCCTGGAGCAGAGAGAGTGTAAATGTGGTTAAAATCAAGGAAGATTTATTGTGCATTCTCCAGGGTGAAAGGGACATAAAGCAGCCACCACGATCTTCCCTGGAAGGGGTCCCATTCATCAGCCTCACAACCTTTGTAATATGTCCAGCAGCCATGCTTCACATATAATTAATAATGGAGCGACCATTTAGGACGATTAGGCAGGTGACAATATTTGGAGGCAATATATCACTGCAAACAAGCCATTTGGGGGAGTGAATGAAGAACCAATATTGTAGTAGGGAAGAAACCAATTACCCTTCTATCCTGCACCATGCTCATTCCTGGAGATCATAAGGTGTGCTTATCTACTGGAAATGGGTATAGAGAACAAGTTGGTGCATGGTTACTAGCAGTAACCATTCACCAGGCAGGTGTTAGCTTTATATTTCTAACTTTGAAAAGCAAGCTGGAATGTGAGTGTTTGTTGTGGTCAACACCTACACTTTCCTTCACTTCTAATGTCCTTGGCTCAGTTCCCCCCAGTAACATTGTCTACGGGTTGCTTGTTTTTGTCAAGTTTGTAAGTTTCCTCCCAGTACTCTTTTCATAAACCAAAAATATACTAGTACATATGTAAACTGGCTTCTGACAAAACTGGTCCTACAATATGTGCTTACAAGGACTGCATTAGATAGATACCGTATATACTCGAGTATAAGCCGAGATTTTCAGCCCATTTTTTTGGGTGAAAAGTGCCCCCCTCGGCTTATACTCGAGTCAGCGCCAGCGCGTCTTCTTACTTACCTCGCCGAGCGTCGCGTCACTGCTGCTCCGGTGTGCGGCGCTCCGAGCGGGGTCATCTGGCAGTCTCCGGGTCCTAATTTAGGTGGCCGAAGACTGCCAGATGACCCCGCTCGGAGCGCCGCACACCGG
>NW_017306292.1:1491587-1495567 GCF_000935625.1 Nanorana parkeri | reverse complement strand
CCCGCAGCGCCAGTACAGCAGGGGAGCAGGGATGTGTCAGCGGCGCGCTGGTCAGACGAGAGGAGCTCCAGGTGGGGTTGTAATTATCGGGCAGGCACCTCCTAAGTCAGCTAAATTAGGACCCCACCTGGAGCTCCTCCCACTGGACCAGCGCGCCGCTGACTCTTCCCTGCTCCGGCACAGTGAATCACAGTGAGTGAGGGGAGATTTGGGGGGATTTATTACGGTAACCAATTATGTATTGTCTGCACTGTATTAGCAGTATATACTCTATATGGAGTATATACTGCTAATACAGTGCAGACAATACATTTACAATTACGGTATACTAACATGAATGTATTAAATGATCTGTATGTAGCCCTGTACTAGGGATCATTTAACCCATTCATGTTAGCAGAGGATCATTGTAAATGTATTGTTGCAGGCACTCTATATGTACATGTACCTTATACTACATATAGAATGCACTGAACAATAGATTTACAATTATCCTCTGCTAATATGAATGGGTTAAATGATCCGTAGTACTTGATATGTAGCCCTGTACCCCCTTTTCCACTTACAGAACTAGGTTATTTTTCTTTTAAATAAATATTCATGTAATTTTATTGGTATCTATCTACCAGTAGCTGCCTCATTTCCCACCCTCGGCTTATATTCGGGTCAATACTTTTTCCCAGTTTTTTTTTGTAAAATTAGGTACCTCGGCTTATATTCGGGACGGCTTATACTCGAGTATATACGGTACATACAACTGCTTATATGTTTTAAGTATATAAATATGTAAATAAATCAAAATAATACTTTTTATTAAATAAGCCCAATTGTGCTGTATAAACAGAAATAGAGCACAACTATATGTGTACCTACAAATAAACATTTCCAGTGGTCAAGTTTCTAAGGCATACAACAAAGGAATAATACCATCCGGTTGCTAAGGCAACATCAACCATTTTAAATGCACCTATTTTTATGGATATTAATATAACCAAAGCATTAAATGAGGTGGATGTTATCCTTATTGAGAAATATTTTCCATCATTCAAATAAGAAGACATTCCTGTGTTTTCTGTAGAGTATATGCAAGGCATACAAGTGCCTTGGCTACAGCATGTTTATAACCCTGGTCAACCAACCATATTGCAAAAGCCCTAAAGTCGGGTTAGTAAAATATAATTCCGTTTGGCGCTGTAGGTAGGTGCACTTTCCACTTTTCTCTTTACTTTATTAAATAAGGTCACTTATGTAAGATCCATGTATTGGATGTCCTCAATATTCTGAATAGCTCCTCCATTTGTCTTTTTTTCTATTACTGAAATACATGCTATCTATAATCATATTAAAAGATTTATTAATACACAAACATGAAGAGCGGTAACCCATAGCAACCAAATTGAAACCAACGTCCTTTAAACTTATTACACTTAATTGCTGCAAGTTGATTCTGATTGATTGTACTGCAGTATTAAAGATCTTGGTGCAGCTGTTGTCCTACTAAACACTTAACATACTCTATACTTTATTTTTAAGTCTATATAGATGCAAAATCAACATACCGCTCACAATTCCATATCGGTGTCTTTGTGTATACAGTGCGGCAACATCTGAAAAGCTATTCAGACTCCTGTGAACGGTTATTTCTTTTCCTTAATTTTTTTTTAGAGGGATAGAAAACATCTTTTTGTTCATTATGTGGGAAACATGTAATTTTCTCACAGTTTGCACATGTAAAAGAGGCATAATAGAATTGGTATCTTTATTGAAAGTTGCATGGTTTTTCTTCTTCTTGATTTTAAACAAAACTTCTCTAACTTTTGCTTGTTTTCTCAACTTCTTCTGCAGGAACAATGCCAACATTGAAGGCCACAGTTGGGAGCCTGCACAGTTGGAGATCTTTGCTTCCATTTTAGACATCTTTGGATTTCATCAATCAAACTGACTGCAATTTTCCATAAAAACCCCTGAATTTGGGTCAGAAAGTGGGCAATCCAGATAAAGATCATTCTGCTTGTCTTGTGAGATGATAAATAGGCAGCTTTTCAGTACAACAATGCCAGAAGCTTCAGATTTGTAATGCACGTCTATAGCTTGTGAATGCCAGTGAGTCAATGCCATTTCTGTATGTCTTGCCATGCTCCCAGAAGAGATGTCTTTATATTGAAGAGTGCGTTAGCTGGACCCTTGCCTTACTGCACAGGGTTCCTGCCGAGTTCTAACTGACTTTATGGAGGATCATTGTTTACCTGTAAACACAAGGATAGGAAGAATACATTGGGATGAATTTAGAATGCTGAGAACTGACCTCTGTACCTAAGTTCCCAGCTCTTGTAATCTAATATATTCATTATTACCAGTAAAATACAGCAATGATAGTGAGACTGGCCATGCTGCAACAGAGGAAGTGAGACTTGGTGGGTTGAGACCAAATTTCTAAAAAGATATATTGCCAAATTAAAGCTGAACTTCAGGCAGATATAACATGCAAAAATGAATGCATACATTAATAAATAAATACATTCATTAAATTAAAATTAAAATAAATCAATGAAGCTCTGTACAGGGCCGGTACTGCCACTAGGCAAGCTAGGCAGCCGCCTAGGGCACACTGTTGCCTAGGGCGCAGCCCTGACCACTCACACCCCCCCATGGCGCCTCCCCATCTATTTCAAATTGCAAAAGCCAATAGCAGGCTGGCTATTGCACCTGCCCCCTGAGCAGAGGAGCAAGACAACTTTATCTTTCAAGTCCGCTCCTCTGCTCAGTGGGTGGGGTTTCAATAGCTAGTCTGCTATTGGCTATTTCAAATTAAAATAGCCAATAGCAGTCTGTCTATTGCTCCCGGCTGCTTACATCCATCTGTCGCCTGCGGAAGCTTGCCGGCAGGAGAATGGAGCCATGCGGGGGTTGATTCGCAGTAGGGTTGGCTGAGGGTGCAGGTAGCTGGTCTTGCCTAGGGTGCAAAATAGCCTAGCACCAGCCCTGGCTCTGTATTTATTAACAAATCATTACATTTATTTTTAATACAATCAGTGTAAATATCTGAAATTGACTTGGTATCAACCTCTTGCAGTCCCTGCACAGCTGAGCGCAGACTGTGGGATGGAAAGGCAGCTCAAATAGCCAATTTGATGGGCCGCAGTTTAAAAAACACGCTGATGGGAAGAGAGAACAGAGTGATGGGAAGATTAGCTCATCAGTGTTCTCCTTTTTTTTCTCATCAGTGCTTCTCCTTTTACTGTCCAGACATAGGGTGGGAGGAGACCTGTAACCTAAATGAAACTGCAGCAGTGAAAGATCAGGTCCTCTACCCTGCTAGACTAGGCTGTGTTGCATGGCAGATCTGTGTAAATTGAAGGACTGGATGGGCAGAAATACAAACCCTTTGGCTTTTTAAACAGCTTGCCTTTATGTATTTAACCCTATTGCGACCAGTGACGTACATAGTAAAGCCGCCAGGACTCAGTTTACCTTTATATAGCCGGCTACCGGCTTTACAATAGAAGCGATTCTGGCCGCTCAGCTGCCTTCAGATCGCTTTTATGTTCCATGTAAAGTGCTGCCCCCCCCCCGACAACCCCGTCGCGCCGCAGGAGGGTCAGCCGATCCCGGGACCGGCATCTCAAGTGTCGGTGGGAAGCTGGGGAGGAGAGTGGCAAACTTCCGTTCACTGATCTCCTCCGCGCTCTGTCGGACCAGGAGCGACGAGTATTACATCACTTCCGATCCCTGAGCTGAGAAGCCGAGCAATAAGCTATTGAAGTGCGATCTGCACTTCAATAGCTTATTTAGAGTGTAAAGGTGATACTAGGGGTCTTTTAGACCCACAGTGTCACCTTAAAGAGGGCCTTTCACCACCAATATGCTATCACATGAGGGGCTTGTGATAGCATTTAAAGAAAAAAATTGTTTTAAAAAATAATACAGAATAAAATAAATGTAAAAATAATAAAACATTTTTTAATGTCCCCCCCCCCCGC
>NW_017306292.1:1487224-1490872 GCF_000935625.1 Nanorana parkeri | reverse complement strand
TATACTAACATGAATGTATTAAATGATCTGTATGTAGCCCTGTACTAGGGATCATTTAACCCATTCATGTTAGCAGAGGATCATTGTAAATGTATTGTTGCAGGCACTCTATATGTACATGTACTATATACTACATATAGAGTGCACTGAACAATAGATTTACAATTATCCTCTGCTAATATGAATGGGTTAAATGATCCGTAGTACTTGATATGTAGCCCTGTACCCCCTTTTCCACTTACAGAACTAGATTATTTTTCTTTTAAATAAATATTCATGTAATTTTATTGGTATCTATCTACCAGTAGCTGCCTCATTTCCCACCCTCGGCTTATATTCGGGTCAATACTTTTTCCCAGTTTTTTTTTGTAAAATTAGGTACCTCGGCTTATATTCGGGACGGCTTATACTCGAGTATATACGGTACATACAACTGCTTATATGTTTTAAGTATATAAATATGTAAATAAATCAAAATAATACTTTTTATTAAATAAGCCCAATTGTGCTGTATAAACAGAAATAGAGCACAACTATATGTGTACCTACAAATAAACATTTCCAGTGGTCAAGTTTCTAAGGCATACAACAAAGGAATAATACCATCCGGTTGCTAAGGCAACATCAACCATTTTAAATGCACCTATTTTTATGGATATTAATATAACCAAAGCATTAAATGAGGTGGATGTTATCCTTATTGAGAAATATTTTCCATCATTCAAATAAGAAGACATTCCTGTGTTTTCTGTAGAGTATATGCAAGGCATACAAGTGCCTTGGCTACAGCATGTTTATAACCCTGGTCAACCAACCATATTGCAAAAGCCCTAAAGTCGGGTTAGTAAAATATAATTCCGTTTGGCGCTGTAGGTAGGTGCACTTTCCACTTTTCTCTTTACTTTATTAAATAAGGTCACTTATGTAAGATCCATGTATTGGATGTCCTCAATATTCTGAATAGCTCCTCCATTTGTCTTTTTTTCTATTACTGAAATACATGCTATCTATAATCATATTAAAAGATTTATTAATACACAAACATGAAGAGCGGTAACCCATAGCAACCAAATTGAAACCAACGTCCTTTAAACTTATTACACTTAATTGCTGCAAGTTGATTCTGATTGATTGTACTGCAGTATTAAAGATCTTGGTGCAGCTGTTGTCCTACTAAACACTTAACATACTCTATACTTTATTTTTAAGTCTATATAGATGCAAAATCAACATACCGCTCACAATTCCATATCGGTGTCTTTGTGTATACAGTGCGGCAACATCTGAAAAGCTATTCAGACTCCTGTGAACGGTTATTTCTTTTCCTTAATTTTTTTTTAGAGGGATAGAAAACATCTTTTTGTTCATTATGTGGGAAACATGTAATTTTCTCACAGTTTGCACATGTAAAAGAGGCATAATAGAATTGGTATCTTTATTGAAAGTTGCATGGTTTTTCTTCTTCTTGATTTTAAACAAAACTTCTCTAACTTTTGCTTGTTTTCTCAACTTCTTCTGCAGGAACAATGCCAACATTGAAGGCCACAGTTGGGAGCCTGCACAGTTGGAGATCTTTGCTTCCATTTTAGACATCTTTGGATTTCATCAATCAAACTGACTGCAATTTTCCATAAAAACCCCTGAATTTGGGTCAGAAAGTGGGCAATCCAGATAAAGATCATTCTGCTTGTCTTGTGAGATGATAAATAGGCAGCTTTTCAGTACAACAATGCCAGAAGCTTCAGATTTGTAATGCACGTCTATAGCTTGTGAATGCCAGTGAGTCAATGCCATTTCTGTATGTCTTGCCATGCTCCCAGAAGAGATGTCTTTATATTGAAGAGTGCGTTAGCTGGACCCTTGCCTTACTGCACAGGGTTCCTGCCGAGTTCTAACTGACTTTATGGAGGATCATTGTTTACCTGTAAACACAAGGATAGGAAGAATACATTGGGATGAATTTAGAATGCTGAGAACTGACCTCTGTACCTAAGTTCCCAGCTCTTGTAATCTAATATATTCATTATTACCAGTAAAATACAGCAATGATAGTGAGACTGGCCATGCTGCAACAGAGGAAGTGAGACTTGGTGGGTTGAGACCAAATTTCTAAAAAGATATATTGCCAAATTAAAGCTGAACTTCAGGCAGATATAACATGCAAAAATGAATGCATACATTAATAAATAAATACATTCATTAAATTAAAATTAAAATAAATCAATGAAGCTCTGTACAGGGCCGGTACTGCCACTAGGCAAGCTAGGCAGCCGCCTAGGGCACACTGTTGCCTAGGGCGCAGCCCTGACCACTCACACCCCCCCATGGCGCCTCCCCATCTATTTCAAATTGCAAAAGCCAATAGCAGGCTGGCTATTGCACCTGCCCCCTGAGCAGAGGAGCAAGACAACTTTATCTTTCAAGTCCGCTCCTCTGCTCAGTGGGTGGGGTTTCAATAGCTAGTCTGCTATTGGCTATTTCAAATTAAAATAGCCAATAGCAGTCTGTCTATTGCTCCCGGCTGCTTACATCCATCTGTCGCCTGCGGAAGCTTGCCGGCAGGAGAATGGAGCCATGCGGGGGTTGATTCGCAGTAGGGTTGGCTGAGGGTGCAGGTAGCTGGTCTTGCCTAGGGTGCAAAATAGCCTAGCACCAGCCCTGGCTCTGTATTTATTAACAAATCATTACATTTATTTTTAATACAATCAGTGTAAATATCTGAAATTGACTTGGTATCAACCTCTTGCAGTCCCTGCACAGCTGAGCGCAGACTGTGGGATGGAAAGGCAGCTCAAATAGCCAATTTGATGGGCCGCAGTTTAAAAAACACGCTGATGGGAAGAGAGAACAGAGTGATGGGAAGATTAGCTCATCAGTGTTCTCCTTTTTTTTCTCATCAGTGCTTCTCCTTTTACTGTCCAGACATAGGGTGGGAGGAGACCTGTAACCTAAATGAAACTGCAGCAGTGAAAGATCAGGTCCTCTACCCTGCTAGACTAGGCTGTGTTGCATGGCAGATCTGTGTAAATTGAAGGACTGGATGGGCAGAAATACAAACCCTTTGGCTTTTTAAACAGCTTGCCTTTATGTATTTAACCCTATTGCGACCAGTGACGTACATAGTAAAGCCGCCAGGACTCAGTTTACCTTTATATAGCCGGCTACCGCCTTTACAATAGAAGCGATTCTGGCCGCTCAGCTGCCTTCAGATCGCTTTTATGTTCCATGTAAAGTGCTGCCCCCCCCCCGACAACCCCGTCGCGCCGCAGGAGGGTCAGCCGATCCCGGGACCGGCATCTCAAGTGTCGGTGGGAAGCTGGGGAGGAGAGTGGCAAACTTCCGTTCACTGATCTCCTCCGCGCTCTGTCGGACCAGGAGCGACGAGTATTACATCACTTCCGATCCCTGAGCTGAGAAGCCGAGCAATAAGCTATTGAAGTGCGATCTGCACTTCAATAGCTTATTTAGAGTGTAAAGGTGATACTAGGGGTCTTTTAGACCCACAGTGTCACCTTAAAGAGGGCCTTTCACCACCAATATGCTATCACATGAGGGGCTTGTGATAGCATTTAAAGAAAAAAATTGTTTTAAAAAATAATACAGAATAAAATAAATGTAAAAATAATAAAACATTTTTTAATGTCCCCC
>NW_017306292.1:1400572-1487176 GCF_000935625.1 Nanorana parkeri | reverse complement strand
TGATGCACCTACATGCGAAAATGACAAACGTGCTACACATGGGTATCGCCGCGCACGCCAGAGTGAAAGCTAGCTCTGTAGCTCATGGAGCTCTGTAGAAGCTCTGTAGCTCATGTAGCTCTGTAGCTCATGTAGCTCTGTAGGGGCTTTTAAAATGCCGTCTATGGACTTTTTGGGGTACTGAATTTTGTTGCCATTTCACATATGCACTCAATTTTTTACCCGGGCATGTTGGGTATCTATTTACCTCACCTTTTATATTTTATAAACAAAAATGTGTTTTATTGCGTTTTGGGGCACTAACATCAACTTAAGTGCATTTTTCACAAAATGTTTGGGTTTGATAAAGAGTTGCGCCAATATCGTGCAAAATACAAATTGGCAACTGCCACCATTTTATTCTACAGGTTGTTTGCTTTCAGAAAATATATAATATTTTGGGGGTTTGAAGCAATTTATTAGGCCTGAAATGTGGATTATACCATGTGTGACAAAAAAACGAAAAAAGGCCCTGGCAGCGAATGGATCCTTATGGGGTTGTTTCTTTGACACTCTGCTCTCTCCGCCTACCAGCATGCTAATTGCACTGCAACACATCTGATTGGCTCAGTGGGCAGCTTCTCTCTCTTTCCCAGTTTGAACTCTTCTGTAGAGGACTGCAAGGCTGACACCAAGTCAAATTTAGGTACTTACACTAATTGCATTATATACAAATACTCCAGGGAAAATTAGTATTAACCCCTGCAGTAAGGCTACCCCCACACTGCAAGGGGTAAATGCTCAGTTTAGGGAGGAAAAAAACAAAGTTATACACCCCGGATCCTCTGAGCCAGCTTGCTCTCAGACCGGCCACTGTGGTCTCTCACAGATGCCGAGAGACATTCCATTGCTGCAGCATAGGAAGAGGACAGGCTGGAGGGAGCAATGTCAAAGCTGGCCCGCCTCCGAGGATTGGATGAGTTTGATTATTTTTCTCCCTAAACCAAAATGAGCAGTTAACCCTTGCAAAGCGCTGCAAGGGTTAATAACACCTTTCCCTGGAGTTCTCCTTTAAGGATATATTGATATATATATATATACAGCTGCAATATATATGTTTTTAAATTCTTCCTGGAATTCAGCTTTCCATTGGATCTTGTAAACCAGAACTGGAAGAGGATGGTTTCAGTAAGGGAAGCTATTGCTGAATCTGGACTTCTTTTGCAGAACACTTGAATGTGTAGCTGAGCTCTGAGGCCAAGATAGTTATGAAGTGTCACTATTGTATAGCAAGACACACTAGCTGTAGCAGAGAACCCCCATCATGTGCCTGCACATCAACAGTGGGTAACGTGTTTGTAGTCTGCTATGGCTGCTTTATCGTTTTACAACATTTTGCCAGGTTGCGGATGATCCAATGCTCCAGTGTCAGCTCATAAATGAAATATCAGGTTCAGGTCCATACAAATCAATAACTCTAGCCATACGCAGCCTGAGTCTTCATCTATCTGATTTGATAGATGCTTTTGAAGTGGTTGTGACTTTTTTTCCCTGACTCATTGTATTTTTTATTTTGATGAATGCACCCGAGGCTGGTCAGCATTTTGCTCCCTTTACCGCATCTTAATAGTAAACTGTATAGGTTTGGGTCATAGAGTTTCCTTTTAAAGGAAACATAGCTGTAAAGGTTGCCAGTGGCTCTTTCACATAATATGTATAATGTCATTTTATTGCTTTGGGATATAGTGTCCCTATAGGGGCATCACTCTGTACCGGGCAATACCATATACACAACAGGCACACTGAGTCTATGAGACACACACAACACAATGGGACTGATTTACTAAACGAATTGAGCAGGAAGTGAATGTTCACTGAGCTTAGTGAATACAATGAATCTGTATTCACTACAATACAATTAACCAATCATATGCTATTGAAAATCCTATTTATTTTATTATCATTTTCACAGACATGATTGGTTGAACACAATTTCACTTTATTACTATTACTATTTTTCACTTTGGAAAGTGAACGGCTTCTACACCTTCAGCAAATCAACCCTGTATATCTTGCATTGAAAGGATTAGCTAAACTGCGACTTCCAATAGGCCCCATGTGTATAAAGGAGTGTTAAACTCTCAAACTTTTTTCAAAATTGAATTCTGATCAAGCAAATATACAATGCCGAGCAAAATATTTCTCTACATTTTTGCCATATTGCTTACAGTCATCTTGTTTCTGAACAGCTCCAACTTTCTGAGCTCTGCTTCCCTGAATTTCCTGTCCAGTATAAGACCACAAGGGACAGAACAGTCTCTCTATTCATTTACTAGCTAAGAGAAGGGAGGAAGAAGGAGAGGGGAGAACAGGAAGTGTCTTGTATTGCTGTTTCTGTGTGTTTGTGGAGACACACGCAGCTTACTAGCACACACAAGGGTGGCTCCACAGGGCCCTGCAAGGGAAGGGAGACACTCTAAAATAGGACATCAGGACCATAGCTCAGGGGACCAGCTGATTCTGCAGGAAACTAAAACTTTTAACCATCAAGGAACGGCATCCATTGTAATTGATTTCATCAGCATTTGAAATAGCTAAAAAACATTTTGCTTTTAATATCATTTTAAGATGTTGGGAAAATAACTGGAAGTATAAATGACTTCTTATATTTTTCACAATTAGGCTGGGTTCACACCTAGGCGTATCGAAATGTTCATGGTGGCCTTTCTCCTTGGGGGGGAGGAAGCGCCGAAGACCGCAGAGGCGGTAGAAGCCATGAGGCCCTGTGTACGTAGTACTACACGTGTGGGAGTGTTTGCACGAGGCCAAGGCCGTGGCCCCTGACCGTGGGGTGTCTGGTTTCAAGTTGCATACACGGGGTTACTCAGCCAACCCAAGAGGAAACACAAACACGCAACACCCCGAGAGTGAACCCCGCCTACAAGCGAACCTGGTATGTGTTCGCTCACCTCCCGATCTACTGAGCCGACCTGTGACAGTCTCATTGTCACAGGTCGGCTAGAACTATGAG
This sequence comes from Nanorana parkeri, assembly GCF_000935625.1. Classification (NCBI taxonomy): domain Eukaryota; kingdom Metazoa; phylum Chordata; class Amphibia; order Anura; family Dicroglossidae; genus Nanorana; species Nanorana parkeri. The sequence goes on along the minus strand of NW_017306292.1, from coordinate 1,484,166 downwards.
GTGAGTGGAAATCACTCATCTCATAGTTCTCCTTTAAAGTAGGTGTGGAAAGCCCAAACCTTTTTTATAGTCTTGGATAGAGTAGAGAGCAGTGAAGACCCATGTTAGGTCTTTTTTTTTATCTGTCTCTGCCCTAATGGGGAGATTTCCCTTCACTTCATGTACCAGAGTCACAGCAGGAAAGCAGGGACTGCACTGGTACTGGTATCCTCATTGGATTTCCCCTCACCTCCAACTTCCAACTTTCACATTTTGGATTCCCTCTCACTTTCTGTTCTGAAGATAAGTGTTACCAGGTCATATAGAGAGGGTGAAAGTCCTCAGACAGCAATTTAATCCTGACAGCGGTTTGGAGACTTCCTAACTCTAGTGGCTTTACGCAGTTCCATATTAGAGACTCCAGAGATTTCAGCAGGTACATTTGTTTTCCTACAATACTTGTACATATTTACAGCATGGTTCAGTAGTTTTGGCTGAATCTCAAGTTCCTCTTTTAATATAAGTTTTATTAATAAATCAATAGAAAGAAAGAAATCGATTCCAAAACTGAACAAAAAATGAATGGGGCGTAGAAAAGGGCAGATCTAAACCCTCTTGGTAGAAACAGCTGGAGAGTTTCCATACTGCCTTATCAACCAGCAATGGCCTCAGGCGCTTGAAAACAATCAGTTGTGCTGGTGATCCTTGCAAAATTTGATTTGATTTTTTGTTTCATCTCTTACCAATCAATTTGATTTTAACATAAATGGACAGCATTAAATGCTAATTTGTGACATTGTAAAATGCTTGTTGTCACAAAGGAGTTCTGAGTTGTTAAAGGACACCTGTGCTCTCTTTACATAAAGGTCTGATAGTGGACCTCCTGGCTGGGATCAGAGCAAATGGCCTCTATGTTACTAGACTATAAATGGCCTGGTCCACTACTAGACGATGTAAAGGGAAGGTTACAACTGAGCAATAACTGATCCAAAGACTGATACTGAAAGTCTCTTATTTCCTGCCAGTAGCTTCATGTTGCTTTTGTCGCAATGCCTAGTGACTAGACACAAAGGTGGACAATTATCAAGCAAATTAGAGACATTTAGATGCAAATTCCTCTAGTTTATGCAACAGTTTTTCTGTGTATTTGAGACCCCTCTTCTTGGAATTGTGAGCAGCTAACTAAAGCTGGGTTTACCCGGTTATAATTTCGTACCAACGTTCGTATGAAAAATCTCATCAGAACATTTGATAATGCCATCCGAGACTTGACGAATGTCTTTGGAAATTTAGTTTAGTTTAAACGTTTGATTTTTTGAATGAATTGAATTTCCCGAATGAAAACCACATTCACTGTTAGAATGTATTTAGTTCATTAGAAACATCTTCCATCCTCCTCCTTTTTTTTCTGTCACTACGCTCAGAATTGATTGTCAATATGACCCCATTCAATATTAGTAAATTGAACAATCGCTCTGAAAAATTATTTTTTTGAATGAAATTTTAATTGTAAATACTCAGCTTTAGACAGATTTGCTTGAGTTCTGCAACAGTAGCAATGAAGATTAGACAGTTTTTTTTTCACTCTGCACAATCAAGCTGCATTATTAGGGTGCCCACACACCTTATGATAATCGTACGATAATCGCGGGAAATCCCGTGATCGTACGATACAGTAGCAGAGCCATGCGACCTCTGCTACTGTAAGGTCGCACGACTTTTACCTTAGTAAGGCTGGGCACACACCTTACAACCATCGCAGGACTTTTGTCTTGCGATGGTTGTAAGGTGATTAAAAAAACGTACGATCTGCCTATCTTGGACAGGCAGATCGCACTTGCCGATGATCGCAATGCCGAACGGGCAGTGTGCGCTTGCTGGCTAGCTTGGGGATTCTCATCTCTGAAATGTTAAATGTACAATATGTGTGTAGTAATTGGGTTATCAGTCACACAAATAGTTTATTTTGTATAGAAACACCTAGGGAGGTCCCATACCTCTATATCTTCAGACTTTCCAGTACAATTACATATAAAAAAAGTAAAGATAACCTACTTAATCACTGAGAACAAGTGATTTCAGCTTTCTAACCAGCGGACATGCTTGTTCTGGTAGGGAACTGGGCCTGGGGATTGCTTGCACAGAAGCCTAAACATATTCTGACAACTACTCAAGTAACCATAGTTAAAAAGAGCAGTTACCCTGCAGCCTATAAATATGAGGCCTCATTTATCAAAGGGACTAAAATAATATTTTTTTTGCACTCATCCACAGCCAGAGACAATTATGAGTCTAAAATGAAACCTTGAAACATATGATCCCATTGGAATGCAGACAGGTCTTATTTTCAGCCATGCTTATAAATGAGATCCATTGGGCTTTTGATCACCATAGTTTATGGGGAATGCATTGTTGGAAATGAATAATTATTACTACAATAGAGGTCTTAGCAAATCCTAGTCTTGAATGAAAGTGATTGGTGGCAGTATAGCCATAGCAGCCCACGCAGCTACAATGGGGCATGTGGGTGGGAGGGCCCCCCATAAGGGAAGCTGTTGAGGCAAATCTAGTCTAGAAGAACTGAGATCAGATGCATAGAAGGAGTTGTCAAAATTGCCGATAGTCACAGATACCAGTTGCAGTGTGCAGTGTGCAGCATTTGTTTGGCAGTGTAGATCTATTGCCCTTAGAACTTCTACTACAGCCCGGCCACTCTGAACATTTGCCTTGTCAATTAAAATTATGGGGCCCCATGTTCTGTGGCTACACCCTGGGATGGTGGTTGGCTTTATGTGTCTTGGATACCTCCAAATCCTAGTCAATCACCTGCCCGTAGATTTTTTTATTTTTTTCACCTCCTTTAACAGGATGGCAATGTTATTGGTTCTGCAGTGAAATCACTGGCGCCATTGTGGACATGGTAGTTTTATGGTGGCCATGCATGTATCAAAATGTGCTCAATCTAGGCATAAAGAAGCAGTTTTTAAATATATCGAAAATGATCATCTAATTAATCTGTATTAATATCGGTTCTCTGGCACATGCTAATATTAATTTAATTATTTTGATGCAATTAACAAAATTCCACCACAGCCAATTGACTTGCCAGAGTTAAAATTGATGAAAAGTGATTGAAGGGTCTGTGGATTGTGATTCTTATTCAGTTTGATCATGAAATGATTAATTGAATGAACATATCAATATGTGTATGGCCATGTAGTTTCAGATGAACCTTTAAGTAAAGAACAAAGAAATAAAGCCCAACTCCATCTAACAGTTAGGGGAACAGTTGTTCTCTCCTCTTTAATGACTCTTTCAATGACTCCGTCTGCCAGAAAGGTAAGTATTTATCTTCACCGATTTGCAAGCTGGTCTTGGTATCATTATGTTGAAGCAACACTGTTATGTTGCAAATGTAGCAAAAGTGACGGTGTCCTTGCAAAAGGGCCCTCCTGATTTTTTCACCCTGTCAGCACTCCCTTGCAGTTCCTTCCTTTTCCCCTGCCACATTGGAATCTGTAGTGTCAGCAACATTGGGAATTGATGACTTTTTCCTTCAAGTGACAGTGCTTGGGCCTAGACATTGACTTTAATACCTGAGCACTGTCACAAAATATGAGACCACATGGTCCCCCCATACCCACATGTCCCCAGTATTGTGTCACCGGCTGTGGAAGAGGAAGGAAAAGAGGGAGACTTTGGAAAGCTGAGTATAACTGGGTCAGGGGGACCCCTTTGCAGAGACCTTGTCAATTTGCCCCTCATTGGCAAGGTGTCAGTGGCTCTTTAATTTAGCGGTAGGGTTGTTTTAATTAATTAGTGTACTTTTAAACTAAGTACACTTTTCCTTTTTTCACTAGGTCCCTTGACCACATATCCGTATGTACCTCAATATCATCACCATGTACTCTTCACTCATTCATGATCTACCATGATAATCAGGCTGTTGTACAATGGTGTGTGTGGTTTTCTTTTCTTTGGGGGTGGAGGGCATTCACATTTTTGTTATCGGGTCCTCTTATTTCTAGTTATGCCCCTGTTGCCACAAGTCATCTTTCAACTCCCTAAATATGTGTAAGTGTCCTTGTGTCTGCTACTCCAGTAGAGGATTTTTACTTGCTTACATGCACAGAATTACACAGGAAGGTAACTATATTAATGGATGCTCTCTAAATGTGTCTTCTGTTTCCCTAAAACCAGAGCACTTAGAAACATCACCAAAATAAAAATAAATCTAATGATTTACTCCATATGAAAACTACTGGTGAGATAGATATGTACACAGAACAGTAAAAGACACCAAAAGTCACAGAGTTTTATCAATACAACAAAGTAGTTCAGAATGTTTTATAGTGTGCTCATGTAACTGCTCACTATGCCCAGCAGCAGCCATTAACACATTTTAAAAATCCATTCTATGGGCATAGAAGCTCGGGTAACGTTAGGTAGATTGATAAATGCTTTCCATTCTGCAGAAATGAGATTCACCATCACAATAGTAATACATATTCATTCAATACTTGAAGTAACAGAACTTGCTTTTCGGCTTCTGGACTGTATTTCCAATTAGATAGATATTTCATATGTCTTTTATTTATCTCAGAGAGATCTAGTAGGGTTCTCACATCACCTTCTGACCTCTTTGCACTCTCGGAGTCCTTTTTTAAAGCAGAAACATGGCCCTACCGTGGTCATATGCCACTTAAAAAAAAGTAAATAATATTTAAAGCACAGCAAAGTAAATTCCCTTTGTAATGAACAAATTAGGAAAAAAGTCAGCAGGAGTAGCGTGACCTTCATGTGACCTGTTAAAGTCATGTGAGTAGCCTTTCCTCCAATCACAAGGTGCTTTCTGCATCATTATGCAGAAGGTACTCTGAGGAACACCAAGAGTACACTTGTAAATGGTGGAGCAGACACTGTATTGTACAACAGAAAGTGGATAGCGATATCTGCTCTTCTTTATAAATAGATGCCCTTGCATACACTGGGAGGAATAATACAATATTACAGGTCCTGCATCTTTGCACTCTTTCCCCCAATGTGTATAGGAACGGATACATACAAACAGATGAAATAAGGAGCTTAGAGATCAGGTTGGCTGTGGCTAAACAATTATATGGGATGGAGTATAGCATTTGAATGGGGGAGCTTGGTTTTCCAAGCACTGTTGGGGCTGCATGAAGGTGTGAAGTGCTTCAAAACACCTTGTTGGGTTCCATACATTGGTGCCTATATTGTATTTAACAAAAAGAATTACACTGCCTGGCCAACAAAAAAAGTTACCACCTGGATTTCAGGCAGTGTTTTTATCTGGGGTTGCTTCATTTGGTCAGGTACGCAGTGGTCCAACTCTCTTTACGCAGTGGTGCGACTCTCCCATCATCACTACAAGACCTTGGTGAAAAACAAATGTAACTCTGCATGAAAATAAATGTTGTGACATTGCATAAGCTTATTGAAATGATGCCATAATCAAAGCTAAAGGAGGTGAAGTTAAATATTAGAGTGTATGACTTTTTTGGGGGCCTGGGCAATGTATGTTAATGGATTTTAATTGCTCAAAACATAAATCAGTTAAATCCGTTAGATCAATGTGTATTTATAGTACAAGTTTGCTTTGGTATATATTGAGCCCTGCAGGTCAGGTATTCTATCTGTAATTATGTATTGGCAACACTGTGGCAGATTGATCAAAATCATGTCAGGGGATGTATAGGCTGCTGTGAAATTTGAAGATAATTAGGCCACAATACCACTCTGATGTAGCAGGCTTTTTGGTACATGCCAGAACTCCCAAGCTTGGTATACATGCATAGGAAATGAGACTAGAAATGAGATATACAGTAGGTACAGATGAAGGGATAGAGCGCTCCTGATGTTGTCATTGTAATATCTGCTACTGCAGTTCTATACGTCACTAGTCTTCACTTGCCTTCTGGTCTAAAAATGTAGAGTCATCATAGAATGGTAAAATTGTAATGTATAAAGATAATACTGCGATTCCCATCCATTTCACAATACTGAGAAATGAAGGTGTGTGTGATTTTGTATATAATTATGCAACAGGGCTTTTTACACCAGCAAGCAGGGAAATATAGAGTTTGATTATATTCATAACAGCCAGTTTAATTCCATTAAATATAACACTGAAATAAAATGCAGAAGGTGCCTTAACTTTTGGTGAATAAGTGACCTGTCCCACTTTTTAAATATGCAAAAGCTTGCTGGAACAATAGGATTGAATAAACAGTGCCCCCCAATGCCCAGCAACTCTGACTGGCAAAGCTCTAACTCTTTATGGTAGATTTGGAGCTTGCCCATCCCATGCATCTACATTTTCATTGGCCAATGAGACAGCTCATGATAATGTATTTACCTATATCTTGATGCCTTATCATCACCTGTGTGGGAGTCATTCATTCCAAACCCTCCTGTATATAATGAGAAAAATTTACCAACCTGAAGATTACTTGTATATATTTCAGCATTCCTTGGGGCATGCCACAAAATATAATTTCCCAACAAATGCTATAGTATTGTCCCTATGGTACAAGAAGGATATACATGCAGCATCCTCCGTGATAGGAAAACAGTCGATATCAGGAACAATGGTATATAAGATAATATTTTCTTTAACCTGATTTTTACTTTAATTTTCTTTAACCTGAGTTTACTTTTCATTGTATTTGCATGCATTGTCCTATTGCCGAAGAAAGAATCTGTCCAAACACATCTATATGGATGTTTAGTAGCTGTTTATTACATAAATAAATGCATTTACAACCCCGACTCAGCCTCTATACTGATCCCTGTGTTTCTTGATGCTGTCATTGATTTGAGTAATGTGTGAGCAGGTACATTCATTTCCATTCTTTCCTTGTACTTGGTAGGTAGCTACATGTATCTTACTGATTGTTATTGGCTGAAAACATCTACCCTTCACCTTCCTAATGTCCTGCAAGCTTCTGCCTCACATAAATTAGTCTTATGTTAATATATCACTGCCCTCCATGTAGCTTGGTGTATAGCTACATACAGCGTCTCTAATGTCTGACATTTATTCTGATAGCTCCTTTGGTTTATTAGCTGCAGGATACTTGTCATTGTTTACGCTAATCCATCAATTATTTGGGAGGTTTTTTAACAGGCATTTAAGGTTAACAGAATGTACAGTATCGCTGGTGACAACCAACATGTCACCAGCAGGTACATTCTTGACAGCCGTATCTTGTTGATCTGCTTTAATATAAGGCGGCTTTACAATTAAATCCTTCAGAGAATAATGACCCCTCTATACAGTAATACAAGGCAATCTCCACCTCCAATATCGCCCTTGAAATCAACATCAAAACTATTCAAGCTGCTGCCCGCTTTTTTTTTTTCAGGCAGGCTACCTGGAATCTTTCCACTATGCTATAATTATGTCCATGACACCATATATGAAAATAAATACATTAGTGCCAGCCTTTTTCTTTGCCAAATATACAGAAACCATTATACCCACAATAAAGATGGGCAACTGATAACATATAGCTCTTCTGCTCCAACCTAGAAGAAGGCATGAGGTTGGGGAGCCCAGTCAAGGGGTGTTGCCTCCCCTAATCTGTTAACTTTTGGCTTTGCCATTTCTCTACAGTAAATGAGTCAGTTGGCTTGATTTACTAAATACAAAAAGGCTGTTCACTTTGCAAAGCAATTTTTATGTTAGCAATGTACCCTTAGCTTAGTGAATGATGTGAAGCAATGCTGACTTCTGTCATCCAATCAAGTGCAATCAAGTGCAAGCAAAAATAATGTTTTTGGTTTTTTTTAAACACGTTATTGGGTATTCTGTGCAAAGTAAATATTGACTACATTTACTAAGCTAAGGGAAATTTCCTTTGCAAAGTGAACAGCCTATTTGCTTGTAAATCAACCCCAGTGTCCTCCAAAAAACATGCACTTGTCATTAATAATTCTAGTTGTGTATTCCAGAATATTCATCTGCTAGGCCTTACTAAACCTGTAACAGATATTGAACAGTTATACGGTTACCTATGACCAAATCTGAGAAATCCAGCATCTGATGATGAAATTTGAAGGGAAGCTTAGAACTGTGCATCTGATGAGCACATACGCCAATGAAATCAGTGTATGACAGAAATTCTATCTCAGCTAAATACTATTTATGGATATAAATAGACAACACTGTTTATTAGCACATTAGGTCTCAAAAAAATATCACATGACTGCCTGAATGGCCTTGCAAACCCTTTGGCAGCTGCAACAGCTCACATTTGTCTATCTACAGTCCAACTGAATTTTCAGTGTACATTAGCTAAATATATTCCAGGTGCATCAAAACAAATGGTGTGCAACATCTTACGGTTGGTTGTTTAAAAAAAACAGCCATAGCCTTAGTAGAAAATCTTTTGTGCTGCTATTATGCTGCAGAGTGGGACCTTCGCACTCTGTGGGGAAGCATTGATCTCTCTGCAGAGGTCTGACATACCCCCTATTGAGTCACAGCCAGAGTTTCCCAATCAGCGGGGAGTACGAGCTTTGCTGATCGCAGAACTATAGATCTGATTCACTAGGGGGTGTGTTGGATCTCTGAAATGAGACCACTGCTTCCACAAGAGCAAGAGTCCCACTCTGCAGCTGCTGGCAGGGGACAGGCTTTCTACTCAGGCTGCAACTGCTTCAGAAAGAAGAAGAACTAGAAGACAGTGAATACCTTTTGTTTTTATGCACCTGGAATATATTTAGTGATTTAAACTAAAGTTTCAATTGGGTTTTAATGTGTAAATCTATGGAATTCTGCTGGGTTTTTTTTTTAATATATCAAATGATCAAATCTGCTCAGTGTTCTTATCAAGCATTTATTTCTAATTATTCTACCCATGGTATTGTGAATGAATATGGCAAAAGTATGTTACAGGAATGAAGCAGGCAACATTCAGTGTAGCCCAAGCTCCTCTGAATATAATCAATGTATGCATTATTTGTCTGAACAGAGAGCAGCAGCATTTGGCATTCCGTTTCTGTGATATGTTTCTTAAAAATTCTACCAGTTGTACTTCCCTCTGACTGGTGCAGAAATCTGTTTTTGCTGCAATATACTCCTCTAACAACGTCAAGTCATCATTGGAATAAATAACACTTTACAGAGCACTGTGCATGTACTGTATTAATACAGGGATGACCTGCCATGGCTGCTGACTCTTTTCAACTGAATACTTCCCCTTTAAGGGTAGAGTCTTAAGGTCTCAGTAATACAATGTAGAAGGAGAATGAACTATAACTGTGCAGCGGTTTCTTCATTTACTAATTTACAATGGCATCTGTCATACCAGGAAGCCCAAGACAAACATGAAGATATGATTAACCATGTATACTCACCAAATTAAGGCAAGACATATATCAATTGTCTAGGTGAGATGCCACAAGCACTGAACTGAATACAGATCACGGTTAATATCTTCTCTGTCAACCAGCATAGCCACAACAACAACAACATCAGTCTGCATTTAACCCTTGAGTGAGTGTATTGCATTTCTTTTTGTTTTCTTATTCACGTTTTTCCTTGGGCAAAGTGAAGAACAAGAGAAGCGAGAAAAGCAATAGGGAACACCACATAGGCCTGATTAGGAGTCTGCTACATTCATGAGCTGCGGGGGTAAAATGCCCTGCTGGGGGCACTCAGTGCCAGTCATATGAGGGTCAGATTGTCCCGCTCTCCCATCGCCTTTCAGCTGCTCTGCGGGCAGCACACTGGAGGTGTCTGACAACACATAAAAGAGCTTTAGGAAAATGATAATATCAGCCACAGAGAAGGTCCATAGAGATAGTGTGCACTCAATGATAGTTGCCCATAGTAACCAATCAGCCTCTATATTTCTGTTAAGTATAAAAGATAGAAGCTGATTGGTTGCTGTGCACAGCTGCTCCAGGTTTTTTTCAATCTTCAAATGTACTTTTTTTAAAATAGGAAACACTCGCTGTGACATTATAACAGAAATTAATTACACTTTAGAGTCTTTGATGTACCAAATGTTTACAGGGAACCATGCCCGGGAAATCTAGATATTTGTTCTAGTGGAAAGTGAACAAACCTATCTAATGGTGGCCAGTGGTCAATGGCAGGGATTGCAATAAAGGTTTCAAGCAGAGACTGCACTTGAATTAAAGATAGGTGAATGCCCCGTAACTGGCTGGGAACTGCTGAACTAGTTTCACCAGTACAAATTCTATTTTGCCAGTTTTGTGAGGAAAACAAATCCTGATTCTTGCCTTCCATCCCCGTACAGCATAAGAGTCACTGCTTCGTCCCCTGATTTCTTCCAGTGGAATACTGTTATGGCAGTGCTTCACTGATTCCTCCCCCAAATGTGTATTTCCGCTTTGCAGTCAAAATTGAGAAAAGCCCACTATATGTTTATTATGTGTCCCTAATAACACATCATATCAAAAAACATATATTTTAAAATCTTTCTTACCTTTTTACATATCTCCATTTTGCAGGCCTCTGCAAGCTTCTCTCTCAATTTCAGTAACAAAAAAACTTTGACTGTCTTAAAAGAAAGACTTAAGCCAGTTATACACACATTTTTTTCATTTAACCTACAGGCTGAACAAGGAAAATGTAACAGATTCCACCATCAACACTTACGAGCGTGGAGGGAGGAAGCCCCTGCCACTGTCAGAATACCCAAATGGAGCTAGTAGCTAATTGTCTGCATGCTCCGTTTGGCCAAGCATTTTCCAACCTGCTCCTTCAAGCTGCTGATCATTGGATGTCAGTTGGACAGGGGCACCCACTGTGCGAAATTCGTACCGTGTATACCCGACTTAAAAACAGACTGGCCTCACCCTTATTATCATATAACGCTTCAAGATCTTTAACCCTTTGTTGAGACAGACATTGTTCAAATCTAGTATATAACTAATAATGAGATCTGCCAGCACAGTGCAGACAGGGTTAATTATAGAAAACATTATCCTTTTCACCCTCTTGCAATCCAGAGAGAAATCAGGTACAGAGAACAACTTTTGAATGTGAACTGAGCATGTTTTGTGCAAGCAGAAATATAATTATTTTCTATGTTATGCTATGTGAATGAGAGACATGAAACCAATACAAAATAAATGTTCTTCATGTGGCTGCAAAAGTGGAAATACACTTTAAGGAAAGGATTTACAGTCTACCAATGCACTGAAATGATGTGGTCAACATGGTGAAACAGGATTGCTAAGGATCCCATTGCAGTAAAGATGCAATATACTGTGTATATATATAGATATCTATCTATAGATATATATATATCTATATATGTAGATATATATCTATATATACAGATACACACACATGTACACACACAGACATATGTATCCTGTATATATGTATGCAGTGCACACAGCTGGGATAAACCAGTACTGAACTGTAGGAACAACCCCTGACAGTGGGAGCAGACAGAAGAAAGCAAGGGGTGGAATCTTCAAGGCTGCAAACCGTGAATGTTAGCTAAATCAAGCTCAGGATTTGACTTAAATCTTTGGACATCTTGTGTTCATCCTCGTGTTCTAGCTGCTTATTCATGGATCAGCACCTCCTCCTGCAATGACATCACAGAGATATGACTTTACAGTCTCAGCCATATCTTCCACTGCACTAAGAAGTCACCTAGTACTGCATGAGCTTTCTTATACATCCATCAATTGAAATGTTTACATAATCTCAAATAAATCTACAATAATTGAATGTAATGCTAAGTTAAATTTTGATTTCCCGAATTAATATATTATTATATTTATCGTGTTTTCATATTGTACATTTTGAAAATAGGAGACACCAATACTTATCGCTATTAATAATGTATATAACCCATGCCAGAGAGCTCTCTCGCCACCTTTTCTATGGTCTTTATGTGTCATGTACATTAATCATCAGCGTACAGCTCTACACAAGAAGATGGCACTTTATAATTAAGATGAATTGGTGGTGTATTATCCAGCCTTCTCTATAGATTACGTACTGGACGCCAGCAGACGCGATGGCCCAACACTTGACCATGAAAAGTGTCTGACCCTGAGGGTGGTCTCTAGCAGGTGATCTGTATGTAGATGATCCGCTATAATATTCACGTAGACCATTGTGGTGTTAATTGTCCATAATTGCAACCCAAGGATAACAATAATAATTCATATTAATAAATATGAGGGCCTATTATTCTCCCTGGGCCCTACTGTTCCTTGCAGGTGTTTGACGCTCTCTTGTGTCACTCTTATTTAGTTGCTAAGCAGGTGCTTTGGATATACAAGAAGGAAAAAAGAAACAGCAGCTTCGGAAAAACAAAAGGGTTTGTTTGGGTTAAAGTCTCCGGCATGGAGAATTGTTTGGTTGGAGCAAGGTCTGCTTCTGCTGGGATGTCACATTTCCTGTGGTGAAGCCTGCATTGGCTGCTAATAGAGGTCTAATTGATGGGTGAAGTCCCATTTCCTCGCTCTCTCCTTTATTGCTCCATCCAGTCTGTTGCAAAATATAACCTTAATCTGATTTAGCAATTCCTCCAGGATTCAGCACAAGCCTAGAGCACAGGAAAATCGTTATTAAAAAAGTTACAGGGGAGGCGTGGATTCAGTGCGCTGCCTTTTAAAATCCTACCGGGGTCTTGACATCTAACACTTTCTCCTTTTTGTAATCATTTAAGTTGCATTATTATTAATATAAAATAGTATCACCCATTGTCTCTGAATACAAATGGGATGGCTGGCCTGCCTGGAGCGAAACAGGGCTCAGCCAGCACCGCAGATCCTACTATTCACCTGCTGATAATATGCACACTGTATACTCACCAATATGACCCACTAATGTATAGACAATATACTCAACAATATATCCTGATAATATATAGAGAGTATACTCACCAATATATCCTGATAATATATAGAGAGTATACTCAACCAATATGACCCGCTAATGTGTAGACAATATACTCACCAATATATCCTGATAATATATATAGAGTATGCTCACCAATATATTCTGATAATATATAGAGAGTATACTCACCAATATAATCTGTTAATACATATATAGAGAGTATACTCACCCATTTAATCTCTTGATATAGAGAGAGTATACATACCAATATAATGTGATAATATATAGAGAGTTTACTCACCAATATAATCTGATAATATATAGAGAGTATACCGACCAATAGATCCTAATAATATATATAGAGTATACTCACCAGTATAATCTGTTAATATATATAGAGTATACCCACCAATATATCCTAATAATATATAGAGAGTATAATCACCAATATAATCTGATAATATATAGAAAGTATACTCATCAATATAATCTGACGATATAGAGAGAGTATACTCACCAATATATCCTAATAATATATAGAGAGTATAATCACCAATATGATCTGATAATATATAGAAAGTATACTCATCAATATAATCTAATGATATAGAGAGAGTATACTCACCAATATAATCTGATAATATATAGAGAGTATACTCACCAATATATCCTGATAATATGTACACAGTATACTCACCAATATAATCTGATAATATATAGAGAGAATATACTCACCAATATAATTTGATAATATGTACACAGTATACTCACCAATATAATCTGATAATATGTACACATTATGCTCACCAATATAATCTGATAATATAGAGAGAGAGTATACTCACTAATATATTCTGATAATTTGTACACAGTGTTATTTACCAATATAACCTGACCTTATGTACACAATGTTGTTTACCAATATAACCTGACCATATGTACACAGTGTTGTTTACAATATAACCTAACCATATGTACACAGTGTTGTTTACAATATAACCTAACCATATGTACACAGTGTTGCTCTCTATTGTTACCCACGAAATACCTGAACCTTGATGCTGGCTCATTCATCTTCTCTATGAAGACAGTAGTTAACTTTTATAAAAACTGGGACAAAGATAACTGTAATGTGGAGCAGAGCAGAACACTAGCACCGTTTTCATATACAAAGTGCATTATAAAGTTGTATACAGTGTATACCAATTCATCCTTTACAATAGGTAATGCTGTATTTTTAATATGTTTTATTTGCATAGAATCCTCACATTCTGTGTTTGCATGTGTTACATGTATTTAGTGTTTATGTTTGACATTGTGCGTACCATTTAAATAAAGATACTTCAATAAAATGTTTTCCACAGTTATGTATATGCTGTATCTGTATACAAATATTCTTATGACTGATAAATTATTCATCAATTAGATTTCTGGAAAATCTGTTCTGAGAAATGATTTCTAAATAAAGATCTGTACAAATATCAGACACATCCGGAAGCCGTTTGTAATGTCCTCTAGGGAAGGTGTACACGGCCCATTGAATTAGGGGTATATTACCATTTCCGGGAGTCTCCCGCTAATAGATAACACGGCTCCCAGACACCCGGAAGAGAAACATTTTCTCCCGGAAAGGTTTACTCTGCTCGATCTAGCAGTATACCTTTCCCTGTGATCTGTTTTGTTTTTTCCTGACATCGGAGCCGCCGGCCGCGGTCAGTCAGAGAAAAAAAAAATGGCATAAGAATGAATAGCTAGATTGCTATTGGCTCTTATAATTTGCAATAGCCAATAGCAGACTAGCTATTGCACCCGCCCACTGCCTGCTGTCAATCAGCAAAGGTGGACCTAAAGTTCTCCATCAGGTCCTCCTCTGCTGACTGACAGCAGCAGAGGACGGGTGCAATAGCCAGCTTTCTATTGGCTATTGCAAATTTAAATAGCAAATAGCAATCTAGCAATGCATTCCTATGCTGTTTTTTGGGTGGGGTTTATTCTGTCAGAATACTTTGCACCCCCATGAAATGAGAAGGAAGGGCACCTCCCTGAAATGACTTTTTTTCAGGTTGGGATCCCTGCATATGCTTTATTCAAGGTGTCACTAAATATTTCTACTTAAAGTGGAACTGTCCCCCCCTATCCATTACAGCACAGGAAGGTGCCATCTTGGCCCCTATTTGGATTGCAGTTGCCATGGTGCTGCACATGTGATCAGCGATGACACCAGCCATTTGAGGGCTTGAAAGTTCAGTTAAGAGCCGAAATGAGCACACTGGCAACCTTGGCGGTTGGCATGACTTTTGGGAGACATTAAATTGGTGGTTAAAGTTTAAAGCTGTCACTTTCTCCATTCAGAGGGTGTCTGTGTAAAGCTAGCCCTCAACCTACTGATAGTCCAAAAATCCCCCACGGCTCCTTCCTCCATTGTAGCCGTCACAATACACACCAGTGCGTCCAGGTATGGGGGGGTATGTGATCTCCTCTAATGAAGTAATGCTTTGGCCTAACAGCCAGTCACTAAGCTCCAGTACTGTCACATGACAGGAGGGGTGATGTCATCACTCTGGCACCAGGTATGGTGTGTGCTGGCTGTCATACAAAAGCTGGCACAGGAGATTCCTCCATCCACGCTCTTTAGTGGGGAATCGATTTTGTAGAAATTTTATGGGTAGGGCTGGCTTTAGGGTCAGTTTTAAGAATATTAGAAGAGAGGATCAGCATGACCAGTCGGAGACAATGATGACATTTCATCATGAAGTATGCCTTTACATTCACGATAAACTATTTTTGCTGGACTTTTTGTCTTTTGTTTTAAAATCATATCAGAAGAGATATCAGAATTCTAAGAGTAATGGAATAATTCTCAGCAAGCACCTATACACAGCACACACTAGTCAGTGCCTTGGGGAGGGGGGGAGGGTTCCCTCACATTAAAATGGAAGTAGGTACTTGAAACCTAGAAGGAGTAGGACCTCTCCCCAGCTTTTCCAGAGGCCTGTGACCCCTCTGTGGAAGTCACCATCTCTATTTGTACTGAGGACCATTATCACTTGGACAAAGGGTGATGGGACATCCAATATGTCCACAGCTGCCAGCAGAACCAGAGGTGGAGGAAACTTTCTAATGAGGAGACCTATTCAGGTGACAACTAAATGGGAACTTCACCCACATTGCATAGATTTCCTCTCACATTTTGTTGTGTATCCAGTATAGGAAGTGAGAATAAATCTACTCAAGTGAAAAAAAGACAGACAAAGAAAAACCAAATAAATGATTTCATGCTTTATGAAAAGCTAACAAAAATTTAATGATGGATTTCTAAGACTTGGGGACCCCAAAGCAAGCAGATCACAAAGTAAATAGACCAGGAAAAAAGAGTCGGGAGGAGAGCCCAACCACATGGCCTGTCAAAGTAATGTGACCTTCCTCTCCTCTAGGCTCAATAAGATGAGCCTTGCGTGGCCCTGAAACGTTGCGCTTCATCTGTGACAACATGCATCAATAAAGAAGACGTGGTTTTCACACAGACGTGTGCTGGTGACAATGCGTTTCTTCTCTGATCCTTGTGGCGCCATGCGCGATCACTTCAGCACCCACTTTCTTAGGGGTTGTCCGTTAAGGAGTGCGGAAGGATATCCTTGTGACTGCCTATCCTCCACTCACGAGCATCAAGCACAAAGAACTTCGTAACACGCCACAGGTTAGGTATGGTGTGGTGGTTGCGAGGGGGGGGGGGTTGCTTTATGGTGTACAGCCAAGAACTGGAGTGGATTCCGGTATCCACTCTCCACTATAAATACACCCCTTAGTCACATGACCCAGGAAGGAGATTTGCCAGGCAAAACACTTGGGGGGAATTCATCAAAGCAAGTTTTCTACTTGGACTAATACGGCAGTTCCATAACATGATTTACTCAGAGAAAGTAAACTATGTGCAAGAGGTAGACTAAAGTACTAGAAAGTCAGGTGTCTGGTGATATTACATTTTATTTACAGTTTTTTGTGTAGGAATGACAATGTAAGGATAAAAAATCAATATCAGTTTAGGATTGTGAAATTATATAGGACTTTGTTTATCACCTAAAGCTAAAAAAAGGAGAAAATATCATACTGCGGATTACCAATCCATAGATACCACATCTATGGATTGGTAATCCGCAGTATGACATTTTCTCCTTTTTTTAGCTGCATTCATTTTCTTTTCAAGGCTTTGTTTCCTTTATTTTCACCTGGTGATCCGACCACAAACCTGTTATTTTTCAACTTCCTTTATCAGACAAACCTGTCCAGAAAAAGTGGTAGATAGAAGGTTGAGACAAACCATTTAACACTGACAGGGGTTCTTACAATGGTCAGCTGTTATTCATCTATGTAAAACCTTTATCCCAAAAGGAAAAAAAACTGTAGCTGTAACTGCCTAAAAAGTGTTATCTGGAGTTCAGATGTAAATTGCTAGTCAAGTCCATCTAAATCTGCTAGTCCATCTAACACTACCCTCTCCACAGGGTGACAATGCTGCTGTCCAAGGGTGGCTCCGATGCTCCTCCATAGTGTGGTGCCAACCTAAGACAGGAAGTGTATAACTGGCCAGATCACCAGGTGAAATTAAAGGGATATAAAGCTTAAAATTGAAAACAAATGAAGCCACCACATTTAAGGACTGGTAAGCTGTAATATATTAATTTTTTAGTTTTTGGGATTAGATATGCTTTAAACATATAATTTTCAGCCAATAAAGCTTTTTGTGTGTACAGCTGATTCAGCAGGATTTGACTCCCCATCTATCTAACACAGGAGTATATCATATTCATAGTGATCTAAAAAATGGTGCAGAGTTTGACCTATTTGTCTGGGGGCCTTTTATCCTCAGGCCATGAGCTAGTGAGAGGGCTGTGCAGGCATTCTACGCCTATACAAACTGCATTCACTGCTCTTTATGAGTTCAATGAGGCGGAACAGCATGAAGGGGATTTAAGCCAAGCGCAATGATTGATGAACCCAGGGGCAAGCCTGAGCCTTTGCTGGATAGAACCCCATAGATTCCCTAATAAAGGCCGGCTAGTGGAAGGGCTGGGCTTCCTGAAAAGACTAGTCTCGGGTCCATTAAGGCTAAACAGAAAGGGAAGGTGCTGTGTTGTTATCTAATCAGTTTATGCGCTGAACCACCAGCCGCAAGAGGCAAGACAGTGCTGGATAGGAAGTGAGGAGGGTGAAAGGGGAAGTCTGTGACACAGACATAAACCCCGTCTCTGCCTTCACCCCTCCTTCCCCATCCATTCACTGCCAACAAGATCAGCCCACCAGATGCCTGAGAACCCAGCATGGGCCCTGGGTACAAGCTCCAGGGTTCCTTGCGAGTTGGTGGCAGAGAAAGGACTCCATAAAATGGGAAAGGAGTTTGCAAGAGATGGTATTATTTATTTACACAATATTATCCCTGACAATAACCCGGCTGTGTGGCCTGAAAGGAGCTGTCTGTGTCCCAGCTATTTGTATGATGCATCCCAGAGACTGTGATAGACAGCAACCTGCCCAATGAATGGAGGCGAATGCACAGCTATGGCACAAAGCGACCTGCAAACAAAAAATCATGAATTAAGAACTTCTGGTAGAAACCTGCTTTATGATAGATGACAAGAAAGAACAGAAGAAAGACTCCTAAATAACAATATGTATATATGATACCTTTATTAAACACTATACATATTATATGGACTTGTATTGTATTCATTTCACAGTAAAGGTCTAAGCTATACATTTAGATAAAGTTTCTACTAACTTTCCACCGCTGAAAAGCTATTTCTGCAGAAGTATAGTCTGTGCTGCAACTTGTTGTTCTCGTCTCACATCTGACACCTTTCCTTAAATCATGTAATAAACCTAATCTGTGTTTTTATGTACTCCACTGTAACCAGATGTAGTTACTGTACATAATGGTAATAAGGATAGCTGAGATCAACAATGGAATATTGTTACATCTCCCTTTTCTACCCTTTTTAGTGCTAATCTAAAATAAAATTAAAAAGGTTATGTGTGAGTAATTATAAAATCTATCTATCTATCTATCTATCTATCTATCTATCTATCTATCTATCTATCTATCTATCTAGATTAATTTAGTATCTAATCTATATAATCTTTTGACTTTAACCCATTTCAGCCTACATTACTTGGGTTATGCCAAGCGCTACTGCCATCATATGTAGTGGTGACACACATGAGATGCATGAACACACATGCAGTGCCTACACACGGAGATATAAGTCTTGCCACTAGAGGGTTAATAATAATCGTCAGCCTGGTTTCATGGCTCCTGTGGTCAGCAATTATTATAACAGACAGAAGATGAAGCTTTTCTGAAGTGGGGGAGAAGTTACAGGCAGTTGCTTTGAAGTTCAGCAATGCCAGGAAGCCAGGCCCATCGCCAGCAGCCAGCAGGCACGCTTCAGACTGCCAGGAACAGGCATCAATGGATCCAGAACTCTCTGCCTCTAGATATGGGGTCATCTCTCAATACCTCCCCACTGTCATATACAACTTTTGTCATGTCCCACACTGAGCCCCTTGTGTCAGACAGGGGACCGACACTATAATACACATATACAAAAGCACAATGAAGCAATAATCTCCTGGCCAGCTCCTTTCTTCCTCTTAGTGCTCTAACACTGATCTGTGCAGCAGGAGAAGAGGAAGGCTGCTGACCATCCTAGCAGGGAAGATGCATCTGATGAGATTACTCTCCATTTCTGTCCCAGGGGCCACAGAGGACCACTGACTGCAAAAAAAGGGCAGCTACTATTGTCCCATCCTAATACAGCATGAACTAGTAATAATACATGCAACCCCCCCCCTCCCCCCCAAATTACCCCAATTAACAAAAATAATACCACGCACTAACATTCCATCTATTATTTCTTGAAAACTTTTAAAATGAATATGTGCTGTTATCGTTACTTTTATGTGTGGTCCGGTATAATGGTGACCTGTACTAAGAGAATATAGAGGCCACCATTTCAGACTGCTTATTCGGAGAATGCTAGTCACCTGGCTGCTCAATCCTGTGGCTTTGGTGGTATCTGATACACAAATCAGAAGTTTTGCGGAGTGCAGCTACGGTATCCCCTTATTTTTATCAGCACAGGTTTCCTTTAAAGAGACACTGTCACTTACCCATTCAGTGGCAGTGTCTCCTAATTGTTGGTTAGGTGTTTAGATGAAGCACTGAGATCTTGAGGAATGCTGAATTAAGTTTTACTTGCTCAAAAGGACATCAAAAATACAGCATTATACAGCACACAGAACTTCCTATATACAGTTGTGTGAAAAAGTGTTGACCCCTTCCTGATTTTTCATTGTTTTGCACGTTTGTCACACTTTAATGTTTCAGATCATCAAACAAATTTAAATATTAGTCAAAGATAACACAAGTAAACACAACATGCAGTTTTTAAAGGAAGGTTTTTATTATTAAGGGAAAACAAAATGCAAACCCACATGGCCCTGTGTGAAAAAGTGTTTCCCCCCCCTGTTAAAACATAACTGAACTCTGCTTTATCACACATCTGGTTCAATTTCTCTAGCCACACCCAGGCCTGATTACTGCCACACCTGTTCGCAATCAAGAAATCACTTAAATAAGACTTGACTGACAAAGTGAAGTAGACCAAAAGATCCCCAAAAGCTGCACACCATGCCGACATCCAAAGACATCCAGGAACAAATGAGAAAGAAAGTAATTGAGATCTATCAGTCTGGAAAAGGTTATAAAGCCATTTCTAAAGCTTTGGGACTGCAGCGAACCACAGTGAGAGCCATTATCCACAAATGCCGAAAACATTGAACAGTGGTGAACCTTCCCAGGAGTGGGCGGCCAACCAAAATTACCCCAAGAGCGCAGTGACGACTCATCCAAGAGGTCACAAAAGACCACACAACAACATCCAAAGAACTGCAGGTCTCACTTGCATCAGTTCAGGTCAATGTTCATGACTCCACCATAAGAAAGAGACTGGGCAAAAATGGCCTGCATGGCAGAGTTCCAAGACGAAAAGCGCTGCTGAGCAAAAAGAACATAAAAGCTTGTCTCCGTTATGCCAGAAAACATCTTGATGATCCCCAAGACTTTTGGGAAAATACTCTGTGGACTGATGAGACAAAAGTTGAACTTTTTGGAGGGTGTATGTCCCTTTACATCTGGCGTAAGAGTAACACCGCATTTCAGAAAAAGAACATCATACCAACAGTAAAATATGGTGGTGGTAGTGTGATGGTTTGGGGCTGTTTTGCTGCTTCAGGCTTGATTGCAGTTCTTGCTGCTAAGGGTGGCCCAACCAGTTATTAGGTTTAGGGGGCAAACACTTTTTCACACAGGGCCATGCGGGTTTGGATTTTGTTTTCCCTTAGGCTGGGTTCACACCTGGGCGTTCCTAATATTCCTTTTTTGCGCGTTTTTTAAGCACGTTTTTAGCACGTTTTTTAGTTCAATGAAACGCGCGTCGATGTTCGTTTTTTAACCTCGCTGGCGGTATGATTTATTGATTTTTGTTCCCTTTTTTTTTCTCTATCTTTTTTTCGGTTTTTTTAACTTTAATATTTCTCGCCGGTTCCGCCCCCTGCAACACGGACGCTCGCAAGGGACGGAACCCGGAAGACAGCAGCGGCCGGAGGACACAGCGGGGATCGCGGATAAGGTAAGATCTACGCTGTATTCCCGAGTGTGGCTAGGGGTTACCGCTTTGTTAACCCCAAGCCACACGCGGGAATAACAATGGATACGCGCTGCAATCGGCCCCTACGCGCGAAAAAGAAGCTCAAGTACTTTTTCACGCGTAGGGCGTTTTTCAGCGTGACAAATAGGTGGGAACCATGCCCATAGGGATTCATAGGATTTCACTTCCTGAGCGTTTTTCAGCGCTTCGATCAGCACTGAAAAACGCCCAGGTGGGAACCCAGCCTTAATAATAAAAACCTTCCTTTAAAAACTGCATGTTGTGTTTACTTGTGTTATCTTTGACTAATATTTACATTTGTTTGATGATCTGAAACATTAAAGTGTGACAAACGTGCAAAACAATGAAAAATCAGGAAGGGGCCAACACTTTTTCACACAACTGTATATGTCAAATATGATGTATAGTGCTTTTTTTGTAGTTAATATTATCAGAATATTGATTGATTTATATTAACCCATTTATTAGTCATTCCCTATTTTTATATCGGCATGCTGTGGAAAGCCCCAAGAGCCATGTATCATCGTTAGTAACGTGACGTCCTATACGTATTAATACACTGGACATACAGCAGTAGAACAATGCCACGATGATGTCATACATAAAACACCGGGGCTGGGAACAATAGAAATGAAGTAGAAACAAGTAATGTGATCTCATTCGATGTAATTTGTAACAGGTGCCGGTAGAAGGTTGTAAAAAAGAAGTCACAATGTAACACACACAAACACGCATCCACACTGAGGTCAGTGGCTGGCTCTGCGCAAACATCCTCCCTCCTCTGGAAATAATTGCAGATAATTCAATGTTCACATTGGATAATGGATGCTCAAATAAATATGAGAATTCCAAGCAAATTTGTGCAAATGAAAAAAGATTTCCTCTGACATGATGGCATGGTGCAGGGCTGTGTGTAATGAGTTGTAATTTGTCTGCAAGAGCATTTAAAAAAATGGGGGCTGATACACCACTGCACGAAGCCCAGCCACACATCCAGACACTGCCAGCACATGAACCTTCCTGCCTGGTCTCTGAGGAAATTACAGCACAAGCCAGCCAGATTTCTGACAACTTCCATAAATTATTTCAGATTTTCATATTTCAAATTTCATCTGCATTCATCATTTGAGTTTGACTAGGGAGGGGAAAAAGTCTAGGAGGAGCTTTGCTAGCATTCGGTGTAGCAGTCCCAGGAGCCTGCCCTGGGACTGGCTAATTCAATTTACTGGTGATTTGATTATTCCTGCTGCAGTCTACTGCCAATCTGAAGTATTGTGCTTTCTCTTGTACTTAACCTTGCTGCCCTGTGCCTGCTCCAGCTTGCATGCATCTCTGTGCCTTGCAGAATATATTCGAACAATCAAAGTTGGGAGTTATTATTTTCTTTTTCCATTGTCCATCCTTATAAAAGCTCACATCTTTCACTAAGCTCCATCTTCCCAGAAATCCGATTACCTTTTTCTTTTTTCTTCTTCTTCTTCTTCTTTTGTGTGTAATATTATTTACCATTTTCAGTGGAAAGTGCCCCATGGTTTAGGTGAGGAATATAAATTTATGACAATGGTCCTGATGATGCAATATGCTACAAGCAAAAATTATTTATTATGAAAAAAATAATTATTTAAGAAAGGCGAAGGAAAAGATAAGCGTATATATGTAAAGGAATAGAGGTAAGCAAATAATGAATACTGCTGTCAACACTTATAAAATACGTACATACGTTTACCCATCTGAATTGTTCATCAGCTTGTCATTGACTGGTATTTGTGAACGCCATTATTATTTCTGGCAAGGACAAAGTACAGGGGGACAAGGTCACGGAGTTGGCGCTGGTAAAGGTGCATAAAGGCTGGCCTGTGAAGGTACAGGTACAGTTGATCTGTTAGAGGGTATAGTTTGGTTAAATCCTGTAAAGCACAGTTCCAAACAAAATTGAAAATTAAACCGTAGGGGGCATAGTCTACTTGCTGAGAAGTTCAGTTATTCATCCAGACATTGCTACACTGCACCTGTCCATCTACCTTCCTATTGCGTGTAATCTGGCGATCCTGGAACATACCTATAAGGGATACTGGAACAGACACCTTGTTGTCTCTCAGGCACAGAAAGCCTGCTGTGAAAAAATGTCAGCACAAAGTTTCTTAAACTAACCACTCAAAGTCAAATGCCTTTGGCCCAGGCACAGAAAGCCTTCGAATGTGATTAGTGATACAGGAAGCACAGAGGAAGTAAACTTATACAACTTATACTCCATACACCCAGTCTTGTGATCCCAGCAGCCCTGCAAGAAAGTGCAAGAAAGTAGATGACTTCACATTTCTTCACTAGAGTGTAACAATAAAGCTTGGTCACTGACAAATCCGACCTACCCGCTGATTGCACAATAAACTAGCACTACACTGGTGATGTCATCCATATGCTCTCTCCTCCTGTCAGCAAACTACTAGTCTTGTACTGCAGTGGGCTGCTGTCCCCTCTCTCAGTCGGATGCCGGCTTTCTGTTCCCAACAGAACCCGTTTCCCCAATTGAGCATACAAGTAAATAGAGTGCTATGCAGAGCTCTAGCCCTAGCATCTCCTGTAGATCAATGAATGGCTCCAGCATGATTCACTGCTTTCAATCAGCAACCTAACCAAAGATATCTTTAAAATGAATCTTTAATTAGAAGGAAAAAATAGATTGTTCTCATTCTATGGGAGCTTTAAACCATATACATTTTACATACATTAAGTTGCGCATTTTTGCCAGCAGATTGTGACACATTGGTGTAAATGGGCAAACGTGCACTCAAACGTGCGTCTTTGAGCGTTTCCATTGAAGGCTATGGGGTCTAGAAGTGCTTAATCTGCCAAAAAGAAGCTCTTACTTTTTTTCAAGCGACGGGTGTTTTGCTACAAGCGACAAAGCGCTCAGATGTGAACATGGCCATAGAAAAGAATGGAATTTTGTTTTGAGCGTGTTTTTTTTTTTTTTTTGGAGCGTTTTTTAGGGCAGAAAAAGTGTGTAAAAAGTGTGAACAGAGCCTTAGTGCTACTTTGTTTGGCTGCAGGGAGCAAGTGCTGTCCTTGCTTATTCTAGCAGAGAAAGGCCTGATATTTTTAATAAGGAGAAGTTAAAGAGACAGGGTATTGCACTGTGTTAGCCATTGATTACTGCAGAAAGTTTGTAGTTTAAGTGATACACTTTATTTCTTAATTTAATGTGACACTAAACAATACATTTTAAAAATGCATTCAAGTACCTTAACTATTAACAAAAATGTATCTTATTTGTGTATCACTCAGCTGTAGATCCTCAAATCATCTCTGAGCTTGGAGTGGTGACTGCTTTACAACACACACAGGGACCATGAGGAACAGAAGTAGCCACCCTCCAGAAGGAAGGACAGTGCCAGCATTAGGGATCGGCTCAATGTTCGAACCGAGCATTAGTTCGACTCGAAAATCGGCAGTTCGTGTGTTCGGCGAACACACGAATTGTCAGGGTGTTCAGCGGGCTTTTCACCCACCGAGCACTCCACAAGGCACTGTGCACCGCACAGTGCCTTGTGAGCCCTGATTGGCTAAAGAATTGCACCTGACCAAGATTTTGCCCAATCAGGGTGGCTCAGTACTCTGTAAGAGCCATGATTGGGCAAAGTCATGATGACTTTGCCCAATCATAGCTCACCTGCCAGATGCCGTACAACTGTGAACAGTTGGGCAGAGCTAGCTGTCATCGCTAGCTCCACCCAATTGTTTATATGTTGCCTGCATCTGCCAAAATGCCGTTCTGCAGTGGGAGTTTGTCGCGAGCAGACGGGGCAGCGGGTGTGTTTTTAATTTTTTACAAAAGTCTGGCCTCTTTTTTAAAACTTGTATTGAACCCTTTTGTGAATGGGTAGGGGTACCCCTTACTCATTCACAAGGGGGGGCGCATCTGGGTGCCCCTTTAGTAAAGTGGTACCCCAATGTGAATAAGCCTCCTGCCTGCACCCCCACAACTAACGCCCCAGGAGGGCTTGTTGGGAAGTTTTTTTTTACATGGAGTCCCTCCTAAAATTCCTACCAGACCTTAAGGGCCTGGTATGACTTTTAAAGGGAAACCCCACGCTTTTTTTCTTCTTTTTTTTAAATGGGGTCCCTCCTAACATTTTTTTCTTTTTAAATGTAATTTTTTTCTTTACAAATGTCAGTTTTGCTGCAGCAGGTTCTATACATTGTACAGATGTGCCACTTTACATGCAGTTTAAGGGGACCCCCCAAGCACGATATTTAAAGGAATTTTTAATTTTTATTGTTTCACTTTAAGTGATGTTAAAATCACTGATCCTTTAAAAAACTTTATTTTTTTTACGTTTTTTTCCCATTGATACATGTCCCCCAGGGCAGTACCCGGAACCCCATAAACTTTTTATGGCCAATACATTGCATATAAGCCTTCAAAATGGGGTCCATTGATTTTCAGAGCTCTAGCCCCATAGACTTGAATTAAGCTCTAGTGCGAATTCAAACTTTTTCCATGTTCTAAAGAACGAATTTGAACCGAACAGGGGGGTGTTCAGCCCATCACTAGTCAGCACCAATTCAGAGATGATTTGGGGATCTACAGCCGAGCGATACACAAATAAAACAGCAAACCGTTTCCAGGCACACTCACCAGCCACCATGCAAAAAAAACCTGTCTAACCACTAAGGTTAAAAGCAGAGGTTTAGATACACGTCTTCTGCAGAAAATTTGAAAGCCGCGCAGCCACGCCAAGGCACCTCTATATAGTGCGGTCCTAACTCTAAATTATGAGAGTCTCCATCTTGGAGCACATGGGGCAAAATATTAAATTGGGTGCAGGTTTGTCAGGAGGAAGCCCAACCTCCCTTAAAGGCACAGGTACGCACAAAGGACCCCGCACATCACAACGACAGCTGAGACCCCCCATGCGTCACTGCATCAAATCAGTCAAGCAAAACAAATGGCAAACGCACTCATCAATTCGTTACCAGCTTTACAGCAAGGTGCACACGGAAGGGCTTCAAACAGTAAAACAGCAAAAAGTTTCCAGGCACACTCACCAGCCACCATGCAAAAAAAAAAAAAAGTACCTGAATTTTGACCTAACATTAACACACGTACAGCAGAGCTCAGATAGTGGATGGCATATTGTATTGTTACATCAAATTATATAATTTATAGAGTATATATAAATGATGTCATATATAGCATATTGACTTGCAATGTATTTTCATAGGCAACACTGAGAGAGTTTAAAATGCTAACTCTAGCGGAAACCCTAACTAAGGTTGTCCCTAAGCCCAACAATATCCCTAATACTTTGATTATAAATAAAGGCATGTGATTGCCACAACAGCTTTAGTGCTTTTGTTCCATTCACTCATCCCTACTAGTCAAAAATAGGTGACAATTTGCTTTTAAAACATTTACAGAACTCTTTTAAAGTATACTTTTACTTAGAGATGTAGTCCATGAACCCAGCTCAAGACCGTGGACAGACAGATCACTAATAAAACTGTCCAAGTCTGAACAAGATATTTTGTACTTATTAAGCCAAATTCTGGAATTTCTGAGGGATAATAAAAGCATTGTGACTTAACTGCGTGCTTTACTAGTGGCCACTGCATTGCAGAAATCCAGTGGCAGTCGTAGACTTTAAGTTCAATATGCTCAAAAAGGGCAACCACTTTCAAAGCTGTCACCCCATTTGCACTGTAATAAGATGCTTGTGTGTGGCTAACTCTCCACCTGTCTTCTACTCACTGCATTATTTTTAGGGATGCACAGATACTTTTCGAGTACCAGTGCAGATACTTGGCATTTTCATGAGAACTACCAGGGTTGCAGCAGTTGCAGCTGGGACCTGGCTCTGGCGCTCCACCACTGTCCTGAAATCATTAGTCTGTATTGTTTTAGAAAAACTGCCACATGACAATAAACAAAAATGTATCAGTACTCATACTTGTAAGTACTCGGCAAGTACCAGTACTCGTACTCGCAAAACTGGTATCTGTGCATCCCTTTATTTATATTTATAAAAACAAAATCGTACATTAAAACAGAGATGTACAAATCCCAGGAGCTCCGTGTGCTCTTTACAAATGACAGCTGCCTCCTAATTTTTGAATTTTTCTCTAGTGTAGTCTTGGAGCTCAAAAGTATCGGTACATGTACTCGTACTTGTACCGAGTACTGTACTTGGTATCTGTGCAACCCTAATTATTTTGTACCAGCCATGTCCCGGATGCCTTCCCTGGACACTGTCCACATCACTTCCACTATGGACTGACACAGTCCATAGCGGGGAGGAGGGAAACTGTCACAGGTGGTCGAGCGCTGCGGGAGGAGGAGAGCGCTGTGAGCGGCCGGCGTCTCTCCTCCCACACCGCTCAGCCTCCTGTCACAGATCGGTGTGTGGGTGGAGACAGCTGTCATTCTGAGCCTGATGAAGGGGTACCTTTGAGGCCCCGAAAGCGCTTGTAACCGAATGGCAATGTGTCATTAAATGGACTTTTGCTGAATTACTCATTGGTGTACTGGGGAAATTTTTTGCTACTCAGCTGTCATTGCTGTCACAGCAGGCTGAGTTCCACTCGCTCAGCCTCCTGTGACAGGTGAGTACAAACACTCAGCGAACAGTGATCGCTGAGTGTTTGTAAATAATTGAGGACAGAGTATGTTTACTATATCCTCAATTATGAATGAATGGGAAGTGATCTACATCACTTTCTGTTCATTCATGATTGTGGTTATAGTAAACGTACTCTGTTCTCATGTTATGAATGAACAGGAACACTCATAGAGGACTCTGTGTCCTCAATCTCTTTTTCTATTTTAAATGGGAAATATCAGGGGTCTGTTTAGACCCATAACATTTCCCAGAAGCCCCTAAAAGTGAAGTAAAAAAATAAAAATATTTAATAAGAAATGAATACATAAATAAAAATAAATAAATATAAAAAAATAAAAAGTTTATAAAAAATAAATAAAAAGAAAATATTTGAAAAAATTGAAAAAGTTAAAATAAAAATGTTTTTCAGTTTTGACCTGACATTTTTTAAATTTCGGTTTTGTTTCAGTTTTGAAATTTTCGTTTCGGTGCACCTCTAGATAAGATATATCCAATATCAAGCACACCAATATCAAGGTATTTGTGCAATCCCAAGGGTAGTCACCTTGCTCTATTTGTAAAGTATATGCTCAGGGGTCCATCCACAAAGAAATATCCATACAAATCCAAAGTAGGTATAGAAACAATTGGGTCTTAGAGATAAGTCAAAGCATCAGCATTTTATTGTCAATGTTTCAATTGTGCTAAGTCCATCTTTATCAATACAAATGTGTTTATGTAAGTGTGAACCTCCTCTAATTGATGAAAGTACAAAACCACTGCTTAATATCACAGAGCCAACAGGAACACTGAATACAGGAAAAATCCAGTAAGCTTTGATCTCTTTTTTTTACAAAACATCACTTATCACTCATACATGTACTGTTGATGCTGGTTAAAAATTGATGCACTGCATGTCTCCTTCTATCTAAACTTTTCACCTATATTATTAAACCTTAAAGCGGACCTTTACCCATATCTTTAGAATTACAACAAACACACCTTTAGAAATGTTTAGTAATGACATTCTACAAACACATACTTCTAGATAATTGTAGCTTTGTATTCTTTCCATACCTTATTTCTCTTTCCTTTCCCAGTCTTCTGACAGTGGCTACGTTAATTAAGGGCAGATTACTAGCTCTCCAATTACTTCCTGGATGTCTGACACACGTGACTCGGACATGTGACCATGCACATAATTTCAGTGGAAGAAAATGCCTTTCCCTGAGATCTCATGAGAATACAGATGAGATTTCCCAGCAATGCTCTGCTGATGTAACCTTCCCAGGTTGTAACGCTTGGGCACATTACATTATTTGTGCCAAAGAGGACCAGGAAGTAGATGAACTCTATTTGTAAGTAAATGAGAAACGCGTTTGTTTAACTAATGAATGTAAGATGATATCATATCAGCATGCAGAGCTGCACTCTGCAGTGAATTTTAGTGAAAGGAGGTAAAGGTCCACTTTAAGTAACCGAAACTCCCAGTTTCTTAAAATATTTGAATATCTCAGAGGGATCCCCTCCTCCAAGGTTCCTGGCTCTGCCCCTTTGCTAGAAATTAGTTTTTAGATGAAAGCAGAGCTTGCATTATCAGAATTTAAGTTTTACTTGATATAATTCAAAAATCTTAAAGGAGAACTATGAGGTGAGTGCTTTTCACTCACCTCATAGTTCTAGCCGACCTGTGACAATGAGACTGTCACAGGTCGGCTCAGTAGATCGGGAGGTGAGCGAACACATACCGGCGTTCGCTCACCTCTCGATCCTGTCACGGCTCTCTGTCGTGACAGGGGAGGGGCTGGATTCCCCGATCCGATCCGCCAGCGCTGACTGGCGGAACGGACGGGGAGGGGGCGGGTACAGCTTGCTCTTCCTCTAGATAGGCAGAGCCAGCTGTCAGTCACGCAGCTGGGCGGATCCCGGCACAATTGTCGGGATCCGCTTCAGCTGCGGCGTCTCAGTATACCACGAGCAGCAGCTCGCGGTAAACTGCGGCGTCTCAGTATACCGCGAGCTACAGCTCACGGTATACTGAGCCTAGGGTGACGGGAGGACGCTAGTTTGTGTCCTCCCGTTACCCTAAGGAGAACTATAGGGAAAAGCCTTAACCCCATAGTTCTCCTTTAACTGCTCTATGGTCAGATCTGCAAATAACCCAGGGATTACAAAACAAATAAAACAAATTCTATGGCAGCTATGATCTACCATTAAATCTCACATTAAATAATCTAGCTGTCACTTCCATTCCATTAAGTTTTTTTTTTTCTGTAACTCTGTAGTCTATAAAATGTGTTTTTTACCAAATACTACATTACGTATTATTGTTTTCTATTGTGATAAAAAACAATCCAATTTACAGTTGTCTATTGAATTCAGTTCCACCAATATACTCAGATCATATATTTTGTTGAAAACTATCAATATATCCAGATCAAAGAAGAAGCCAATATATTTTTGGACAGAACATTTTCACAAGGGAGACGGTGGTGAAAGTTATCCAAAAGCATATTAGGGATTGTTTGTCTTTTTTCATACTGGAGCACAAAGATAATTCAAAACAAAATGCATTATTCCATAAGAGATATATGGGAAACTTGAGAGAAAGTGTCCACTTTAATGGCCCAAGATTACCTTTTGAATGTGCAGCTAAAATAAACCTTGGTGGGATTTTATGATCTACAGTGTTAAAGGAGAACCACAGTGAAGAGGTCCCTTAAAAATGCATTTCCACGTACACACCACCTCATCTATGCCCATAGCCCTCAGCTTGTGTAGCAAGCGTTTGTGTGGTACCGTATCAAAAGTACCTTAACTATTAATAAAAATGTATCTTAATGGTGTATCACTCACGCTGTAGATCCTGAAATCATCTCTGAATTCATGCTGACACTCTCCTTCATACTGGAGGGGGGCTACTTTTGTTCCCTATGGTCCTTGTGTGTGTTGTAAAGTAGCCACCGCTCCACTTTCACTCCCTTGATGGACTAAAATCTCATATGTAGTTTACTAATTTGTATTGAGATTAACATCACAATCTGATGACAGCACAGTTACATCATCATCATATACAATACAGGGCCAACAGCCCCGCATTGTACATAAGGATGTTGAGAGACTGCCCACAACCTGGAGAGTGAGGGAGAAGAGGTGAAATGCAGGGCCTTCCGGAGCATGAAAGGGCCGGACAGGGCCGAATTTACTCTCCTTGCCGCCCCAAGGCCAGGTTCCACAATACACCCCCCCCGCGCGCCGTTTATAATTACTTTCTTATTTTTTATATTTTTTTATTATTATTATTTTCTTCTTTTTAATCACATTTTTTATTTTATTTAATTATTATTTCTTATTATTTTTAAAATTTTTATAATTTTTATTTCCACTTAACTGTATTGCTATTACACAGGAGCTAGCTAACAAGCCCCTGTGTGATAGCCTTTGGAGGTGACAGGTTCTCTTTATTGACCCTATCACCTCCAATACAGGAGTTCTAGCACAGCACTGTGCTGGAAGTCCTGTGACAGCTGAGATGGGAAGACCACAGTGACATCGCCGCGATCACTTGTAAACGAACAAGCGGCTTCCCCACACTACATTTAGTCCTGCCTTCCCAAAGCAGGACTAAATGTAGAAGGCAACTTACCGCCCGGAACTGCATGTCCCAGGCGTCGGGGGATTACACATCGCTGCTGGCCCTCTGCGCCCTGCCGCCCCGAGGCCTGGCCTCGGTGGCCTTGTTGGGAATCCGGGCCTGCCCCTGAGCTTAGGCAGCATTTAAGTATACAATGCAAGAATAAAGCCGCTCTACCTTCTCAGACCCAATATTCCATGGGAACCGCAGTGCCCAGGAAAAGTTTCTGCAGGACCCAATCAGCAGAATGAAGTGGAAAAGAGCTGGCACTCGTAGGAATCCTCTTACCGGTGTCTCTTTATTGAAAAGGCATAAAAGCAACTACAAAGATTGCTAACATGTTTCAGTCCACCAACGGACCTTAATCATAGCCATATAGAGATGCCATTAGGAGGATTCCTAGGAGTGCCAGCTATTTTGCACTTCATTTAGTCAGCTTTTCTTTTTTTTTTAACTCTCAGACTTAAGCTTTAAATATCACTTACAGGTCTTATTTCCCCTCAGCCTATTAAAAGAACGGCACAAGGAGAAGCAGCAGGCCAATTATCTAATCTTTCTCTATGTTCTTTACTCCTATCAGCATGCTTACGTGTTTGTTAGCACATGAGAACTGCAGAACAGCTGGTTAGCTCTTTGTGCAGTTTCCCCCTCTCAGCCTGAGCATTGCTATGCAGGGACTGGAAGAACCTTATACCAAGTCAACTTTAGATGTTTACACTGCTCGCATTTAAAATACACCTGTGACTTATTAGTTAATACAGAGATGCATTAAGTTGTGCCTTTTATATCTCCCTTTACAGCCCTATAGTTTCATGCCGGATGGGTATCACAGCTTGCCAACATACTGCCATGTTTACTCTCAAGAAAGCATACTGGAAAAAAGCAAATATCCAAATGAATTCACTTTGGGAAAGGTCAGTAAGGTTTGCTTTATTTAGAGCCATTAAGGACAGTGGAGGTTTCAGATTAAAACCTATTCCGGGGTGCTCCGCGCACAGAACTACAAGGAAGTATTGTTCTCAGTACACAAGCTATTAATGGATGCTGGTAGATGTTTTTGTCTGGTTATGATAATCCATCAATTCATACCTGTATCCGCTTGGATCACTTGCCCTTTACAATGTCAGAATCTTCAGTAAAGTGTAATTTACTTAATGGCATGGCGCAGGATTAGGGTAATAATTTAACAGTATAAAATTGTTCTACTTATGACACATAGAGGTTCCAATACATCTGTTACAGTAGTACCAAGAACTATAATGTTCTCCCCCTTTTGGTTATGCCTACTGTTATATGACGCCCAATGTACGGGCGATGTGTTGCTTCCTTACACAACTATTCCTGACTGTTAACTGTATGCTTTGTACTTCAAAACCTAATAAAACATATTGAAGAGAAATAAATTAACTTATTGATTCCCAGCCATCAAATGACTGAGCCTAGGGGTACCTAGACAGGTGAATGTGCCTAGATTGCTTGTAGTACATATGCTGTATGTGTATGTAGCTTTCATGCCTCCATGGGTTTCTTCCAGGAGCCGATGAGAATGATTTGAGCATATATACCAATGAATTGGTATTCTCTTTCGGAATAAACGTCAGTCAAAGTATCGCAGCGCTGAACACTGAAAAATGGCCTGGCCAGGAAGGGGGTCTAAACACCTGGTCTTGAAGTGGTTAAGAAGCCATGGCACATGGTGGAGCTATACAAATTAAATTATTTAAAATAGATGCCACAGATTAAAATGATGAGACATCTGCTAGAATTAAGTCATTTCTACAGTGAGCAAATCGGTTATTGTCACAATTAGTAGAAATGTGCACATAATGATCTAAAAGTGGAACTGGAGGCAAACAGCTAGAATCACAACTGAAATACCTACAGTATATGTTTACAAAGAATTTGTCATTTTGTTCAGCCATTCCAGTGTTTTGCACACCCCTGCAAAACTGCACAGGAAGACAACTCATGTTTTTCCTGGTTTATTACTACTTTCTAGGTCATGTCCCTGTTTATGGAGAATGGGGATGATGCTGATTCATTATCCAATAAGCAGGCTAAAGATGGAGATGTGACATCGCAAGCTGCATTGCTGAACCAGAAATAAATGCATCAACTGCCTTGCTAGACAGTGTGGCAGATGTGTGTAAAATACAACACTGGCTGACTAGAATTGGTAATCCTTTGGCAGGTAAACCATAAAACATAATAGTAATTGCTGCTTGTACCGTGTCTGTTTACGTTCACGTGGATATTCGATAACAGTACTGTTCTAATTTTCTGTTAGACATACATATTAAAGAGACATACATATTAACCCCTCCATGACTGACGACGTACAGTGTACGTCGCCAGCATCGGAGCTGTTTAAACAGACTCCCGGCGACTTTTGCCGCCGGGAGTCTGTTTAAACTTGTAGAGCCGACTGTCGGCTTTACAACAGGAGCGATCCTGGCGACTTACCTGTCGCCAGATCGCTTCTGCGTCCCGAAGAAGGGGCCCCCCCCGCCGGACACCCCCGCCGTGCTTCCCGGGCTCCGTTGCCCCTCCTACGGGCCCGGGACCGGCGGTCTTTGTGTCCGCGGGGAGCTGGGGAGGAGGTCGACGAACTTCCGTTCATCGATCCCCTCCCTGTTCTATGGGACCGGGAGCGATGCAGATTGCATCACTTCCGGTCCCTGGGCTGTCAGTTCTGGGCTCCTGCAGCCCAGCTATAAGCTATTGAAGTGCGATCTGCACTTCAATAGCTTATTTCCAGTGTAAAGGTGACACTGAGGGTCTTTTGGACCCCCAGCATCACCTTAAAGAGGACCTGTCACCACCATCTGCTATTACATGGGGGGGCTTGCAAGCCCCCCCATGTGATAGCAGTCAAAGTAAAGTAAAAAAAAAAAAAAGTTTTTAAAATTAAAATGAAATAAAATAAATCTAATAATAATAAAAAAAAATTTAAAAGTACCCCGCCCCCGCGAGCACGCGCGTCGCCACGTAAACACGCGTCGGGTGCGCCTACGCATGAAAACGACGAACGCGCTACACATGTTGGGTATCGCCGCGCACGCCGGAGTGAGAGCAATAATTCTAGGGCCAGTATTTTGGGGTATCTCTAAATTGATGACCTGTGGGGGCTTTTAAAGTGTCTTTTATTGACTTTTTGGGGTACTGCAGTTTTTCGCCGTTTCACGGTCGCACGCAATCTGTAAACTGGGCATGTTGGGTATCGTTTTACTCGTTGTAACCTCATCTTTTATATTTCATTAAAAAAATGGGTAATTTGTTGTGTTTTGGGGCATTTAATTAAATTTGTCACTAAATTTTGGGGTTTAATAAGGAGTTGCGCTAATATTGCGCAACATAAAAATTTTCAACTACCACCATTTTATTCTATAGGGTCTTGGCATTCAGAAAATATATAATGTTGGGGGGTTTTACGTCATTTTCAGGCCTAAAATGTGGAATATAACATGGGTGCAAAAATTGAAAAAAGGGCCTCAGTCATGAAGGGGTTAAAAGACAGCAGATGTTAAAGTGGACCTTCCATGCCATAAGCAGGGTCCACTTGTAAGGCGGTTTTCGTCCTCTTTTGAATTTCTCCTCTTTTTCCTCCCAGTGTGGGTTGGATTCCCCAGTCTGTCGGTTGATATTTTAGGCGAATGGAGCAGCTTGCTTGTGTGGTCATAGCTGGATGTAAGAGGACAGGTGCAAGGTTTTAGCCCTTAGTGGGCAACCTATAGGTATGGGACTAACCAAGCCATTCACAGTGGCATAACAGTAGGGAAGAGAAGCCAAAGAGAAGTTTGTGAAGGGATGAAGGGACAATTGCACTCACCTGACTGACAAAGAAATCTCAGCATGTTTGATGGAAAAATTGTATTTTATTTTCTGCCAACTTTGTGGACTTTGTTTGCACATACTTTAT
Organism: Nanorana parkeri; assembly: GCF_000935625.1. Taxonomy (NCBI): domain Eukaryota; kingdom Metazoa; phylum Chordata; class Amphibia; order Anura; family Dicroglossidae; genus Nanorana; species Nanorana parkeri. The sequence goes on along the minus strand of NW_017306292.1, from coordinate 1,448,444 downwards.
GCAAGTAAATTATACAAAAAGCAAAAAAGCAACATCTAACTAGATATTCTATAACTGTGTATGGAGCTGAGATGAAGAGTGAATTAACTATTCATTGTTAAGGGTGTGTGCAAGATTCTACTGCTAGCAAGGGCTGGAGTAGCCAGTGTCCAACCTGTGACACTCCATTGGTAAGTTAAAGTGTTCCACTCCTGACCTAGCCTATAAGAAGAGTAATAAACTATGCTTTGGATGCCATGAGCACCATCAAGTCACTTAAAGTGTATGATGGAATTATGCAAAACATCCTTTGGAATGTGCAGGTTGTTCTAAAGGAAGGTGGTGCTATTCCCTGGAACCGGTCGTTGAGTGCATGTGCATTACCTACAAGTAAGTAGTGAAGTTAAAGTGAGAAAAGTGGTTGTGGTACTAAGCCCTGAGCCTTCCACAACCAGACAGACTCTGACAGCTGCAAAGATGGTGGTCAACTGTACCTACTGGAAGTATTGCAGGCCAGGCCGAGGTAAGTATTTTTTTTCCCTTGGTGAACTGTTTGTTTACAAATGGATTTTTAAAGCAATTTTTGTTGGGGGAGCAGGAGGCTTGCAAAAAAGCAGACCTCCTGTTTGGTATAGTAGGTCCATTTTAATAACAATTCACATAAAAAAAGTCCTTTAGGTAAGAAATTTCAAAAATATACATGAACTGAAATAATTTTGTGAGCAAAAATGAGAATAAATTCTAAGCCCTGCACAGGTCTGATCAGCAGCTACAAAAAGGTTTGCTAGGTTCCACTTATTAATTAAAAAAATACTTTAAAGCCCAACTCCAGTCAATAAATATTTTTTCCCTCCCGCCCACTTCTAAACCTTCCTAATAGGCTTTTGTTTCCCCTTACTTTGTGAAGTCAGGTATACTCTCCTAATTTCCCCCTCTAGGTCCCTCACCGTCACCATTTCCAAGAGGGAGGAGACTGGAAATCCAGAGGTAAGATGGTACTTGAGACCACCAGTCCCCTTCATTCACCTTGGCTGACGTTTCCTCTGAGAGGACCCTGGCCAATGGGCATCCAATAGGAAGTGCACTGATGTGGACACTTAAAGAAGGACCCAAGCAGGATGTAAACAGAAGAGTAGAAGACTAGTGACCACGGCTTAAGGTAAGTCAGATAGGGATTTGTTTTTCATTTAGTGATCCAATAGTGGTTCTCTTTGTGCTAGTGTCCTTGGAGGTTGGACGCTTTATCCCCAGCTCTAGATCTGGATTTTGGACAGTACACAAATATGGTCCTTGATCTAGCAAATCCTATTTTTCACTTTTCTTTCAACTTACAAATATTTTTTTAACTGGATGGATATTTTTTTCTTTCTCTTGGGTCTAGTTCTATGGAACACACAGCTTCCCAAGCCGTAGGGGAATCTCCATAGGAGTCGGTCTAAATTACTCCTGCTGCACTTCAATAGAGTATTCAATAACCGCTTTTCTGGAGAAAATTGAATACTCCACTTATCACTGACTAATGTCTGCCTCCTGGCACATGTTGATGGTCTCATAGCATCCACACTATTACCATACGGCACCTACGCATAGCACTAAACACATAATACCATGTGTTTAGAATATGGTATTGAACAGTGCTCCTTGTGTGCCTTACCATGCTCTAGACAGTCCGTGTACCTATCGCACTCAGAGCCGCTGCTCCAAAAATGGACGGTGAGTGCAGCAGGTGTCAGCGGGTGGCTTCCGACAAAATATCAGTAAAGGATGAACACCGTCACTCCAAAGCAAATTCAGTACTTGTTTATTAACGTACTAGTTGCAAATAGAACACTCTAAACAAAGTTTCAGGGTCTCACAGGATCCCTTTAATCGGGCAAACAAGTGACCCTAAGGGCAAGGGTTAAGTATCCCAGGCTCCAGCCTTTACCTTATAAACATTGCTGCTTTTGTTGACCACTTCACTGTTAGTCTAAGTTTTCTCCTATGTTTAACTTGATGGTGGTTGCTTGATTGTCCACTAGACATGTGCGTTTCGTTTCGTTCCGAATCGAAATTCGGACGTAATTTTGGAAATTCGGACATTCGGATGTATCCAAATTCCAAATTACAGATATAACGAATGTTATCCGTATTCGTTAACGGAAGTCTGTACGAAATTTCGTTTGTTGGACGAAATTTCGTTGCAGCAAAATGACATTTGAGGGGAAAAAAAATTTTTTTTCTCTCAAATGTCTTTGCTGCCATGAACGAAACGAAACGAACTGTCATACAGATTACCGCTAACGAATTTCGTCCGAATCCTGAAACAAATTGACTTTCGGACCCGAATCCCCGAAAAACGAAATAATGCAACATCCGAATCAAAACGAAACACATTTTTTGATGGTGCACATGTCTATTGTCCACCACATTGATGAGATTCACCATTTTTTCAGATAGCAGTCACCCCTTAGTGGCGCTACCTACCCTGCTCTAGAAAACCAAATTCTTTCCTGGTGCCTTACTTGTAAGTAGCAATTTCCTTATTTGCTGGTCCTTTTTTTCATCTGGCCTTTGGATATTCTTCTAGTAAGATTTAGACATCCATTGGATCTCTCTCTCGCTATTGCCCACCAATCAGTTGCACTGCAAAAAAATACATCTTCGTTATCCTTTGACAGGCAAAACTGCTCCTGTTTATATCTTCCCTCTATGTATTTAATGGTATGCTTGGAGTTCAGCTTTAAGTAAGGCATATGCCCTTGAATTTATCCATGTTTTCAAAGATTTACATTTATTAAGCCATTCAATATAACAAACAGATTACTTCTATGAGGTTGCAAACTTTGAGTGGTGACACTACTCAACACACTTACCTGTTTAGAAAGTCTGTAGACCATCTGGAGTATTGTTAATTAGACAAAAAAAAAGCAAAAAAGGGCACACAAGCCTGATTAACATATTAGGAAACCTTGAGGTAATGTTTATCTGAACCAGATGCGCTGCTGCATAATCGGCATAAGCATAACCTTCATAACAGTGCTCATACATTACTGTCTCCTGTGTGCCACTTGTCTATGGGATTATAAGAAAACATCTGACTGAATACACCCTGACAAATTAGATGAGTGTTGGTTGTCAGAACACGTAAACTGACTATGTGGGTACTGAGTTGTAGAAAGGGTAACAGCTATAAAAATACCTCTTTACATAACTAAACCCCTTGCCCTGCTAGGTTTTAGATAAACCACTGTGCTCTGTTCTTCCTGCCTAAAAAATAAGATATTTGTTATTAAGGCCTGTGTGCTTAAAGGTGTACAGTCTATGGAGTCTACAAGTTAGGAATATCCTGAAGTAAAGGTTGGAACTAACCTTCTTGCACTTGCATAGCATGGCTTTTACTCTGAGCTGACGGAAGACATTGACACCACACTTGTCAGCAGACTATGAGGTATGTCATGGGTGCAATCTCGCCAACTGCATTAGCCTAACCTCCCAACAGAGAAATGTAGGAGGTAAAAGACTCGACTGAGCTACTCTGGCAGGACCAGCCTGGACCTATAATCTATTAGAAAGCATATATGTGCCCTTTCAGAAGAAATGGAAAACTAACATGCAATTTTCCAGTGTGCCAAGTAAAGGAAGGTTGCATCAGTTAATCTAAAATCCTATGGTTAAAGGCCACAATTCGGCACGGTGTGAAAGCTGCCATCAGTTCAAGGGCTGACAGTTATTAGGCTGAATATTTGACACTGGATTCGAAGTGACAACAACAACAGAAAAACTTCTTCAGAGAACTTTTATCAGAAGAACCATTAACCCCAACACACCGTGGGTACTGCAGATGGATGGCAACAGTATACCCATACCAGTGAATCTGACAACTGAGAATTGGCAGATGTAATTTGCCAAACCCAAGCAATGCCATGTCCTCCAAAATGCTCTCTTACAAGGCAAATGCATCCATTAAGTCATCTGGGGCCATTTATTTAAGGAAGGCTTGGCGCTTCCAATGTGCCAGGAGGTAGTGCTTTTTTTTTCCCCCAGTGAGATCATACTGGAGATTGCAGGGATCACAGTAAAATTGCGAGCCTATAAAGAAATACCAGTATGGATGCACTCTCCCACCAGGCACCCTAACGTGAAATGGATAAGCATGTACAGAAACCCAACTTGGCTCCTGGGATGGATCAGTAGTAGACACCTTATGTGGACTGGTGGTGTGTTCAATTTTCAACAGAAATAGTGGGACTAGCACCTAAGTACTCACAGTTTCAAGACAACAATCCCGTTGTTAACCTGCTTAAGGAGGGGGGCATTCCAACCTGTCAGTTGGCCATAAGTGGAAGGAGGAAGTAAAGCTACTCTTAAGGCAATGGAACAGATTTCTTCATCATTATAATAGGAGCCCCTGAGTGATAAATTCAGACTGGGGGTAGCCAGGATATTCCTGAATGTACAGGTGGTACAGTGGTGGTGCTAATCTGGGTCTTGGAGTAGATATATTGCTTGAAACAAATTAATGATCTTTTCAAAGTTTTATCTTAGGCTCTGTTCACACCTAGGCGTATCGAATATGCGCGTTTGTCACGCGTTTCGTGGCGCACGTTTTTTACCGCGATTCGCACGACAAACATCGCGATTCGCGTGACAAACGCGCGTTTCCGAGGGCTACTTGGCTGTATCCCAATGGAAACGCGCGACAAAAACGCCGCAAAGAAGCTCATGTACCTTTTCAGGCGTAGGCCGTTTTGTAGCGCGTTCAGACGGGCTGAAATACGGCAAGGTGTGAACCATACCCATAGAAAACAATGGGATTTTCATGTTTGAGCGTTTTGTAGAGCGTTCGTAGAGCGTTGAACGCGCTATAAAACGTACAGGTGTGAACCAGGCCTTAGAGTTAACTGCATTAATACAGTTTGGATGAGTTTGTATGCAGTACAGTGTTGCAACATGGTAATCACAGACAGTAGCTGAAAAGTAAAAATGTAGGTGATACCTTTCACGTGACCAACTGAATATATTTTGAGGTGCATGCATTTTTCTGTCATAGAAAAGCACTGTTAAAGGGTCAAGCCCAGCTGCCCACCCAAGCCTGATATCGGTTTTCCATTTTGGTAGATTCTGGACAGCTAAATTACCTGAAGAGATATTTAAGGGTCTTTATTGGGATCTTTGGGCTTTAGTTATTAGGTGTGCACATCTACTGTTATCATTTTAAGGGGTTTCAGTTATTCCTATTTTTGAATTATTTTATATTATGGTGTGCTAGAATACAGAGGTGAGCAGGAAGGGTGGGCAGGAATTATGACAGGGTGATCTCTCTCTTGCACTGACCCTCACATATAAATTGCCAGTGATTGACTTAGCCCACCTAGCTGCACCTATAGCTAAACTATCACTTTTGGATGGACTGACCTTGGCATAGGGGGTAGAGAGCCTCAAGCACAGATCAAGTCCATTGTCAAGGCAATGTACAGACGTTACAGCCATTTTAATTACATTTTGCTTTAGCCTTCTCCAACCTTCCTTCTCTGTGCCCGGGGCTATTGACTACCCTTAAAGCATATCAACTGAAAGCAAAAACTGAATATATTGCAGCTTACCGACCCTTAGATGTGGTGGTTAAATTAGTTTTCCTTTTTCAGGCTTCTCTCCTGCATATTTCCTTGATAATTCTACGAATACCATGCTTCCTGTCTTTCATGTCTCCACTTTATCTTTCAGGGAGCCATAGTTGTCACCCAGGTTAGACTTTAAACATATCTGCCTTTGTTGATAGGATTATACGTTTGCAAAAGAAATGGATACCTTTGGCTTTGCTGTTTCAACTCTCTGGATGTCAGAGGAACTCAGCATTTTTAACAACATCAACAGGTATTTTCTGTACATGCTGAAAATGTTCTGAGCCTGAATAATGTAAACTAATACAGCCACAACATCTAAGCTGCAATATATAAAAATGTTGTTTTGGGGTTTAGATCAGCTTTAATGACATCACAGCTCATTAAGGTAATATAACTACCCTGCAATACATGCTTTACTGCCAATCCTTGGATAAAATTAGCACTCACGCATATAAAATGTGTTTTTGTCATTCCAGAATAGATGGATTGCATTATGTTTTGTTAGATGCACAGTGAGTTTTGACTTGTTCCAGATCCACAAATCTATTATGCTCTGCTCTATGAATGGAAAATGGTTACCTGGTAATTTGATTTATCCATTCATACATGTCACATTAAAAAACAGTACAGGAAAAAAACATACTTTTGCATCAGAAGGCTTTTATAAAATTGTGCACGACTACAAGATGCATTGCATGTATATATGTCATGCCATATAATAACATGTCAGAATGGTAAAATGAAACAATGAATGTTGGCTGATCCATCTTTTTCCAGTGTTTTTTTTTTTTTTCATTTGCACCTCGATGAGATTCGCTCTTAGTACTTTTCATAATTTGGTTAGCTTGCTTTTGTAATGGCTTGTATTTTGGGAAATGAAGACAAACGGCTTAGACCTTGAAAACACATCGGCTACTTAGATAGATGGCATCTGTGAAGGCCTAGCACTGCCTCTACATTCTATAGGGAAAAACAGAGCCAGGTGCATTTCTCTCCAAATTGAATTAGATGCAAGATGCCACATCCAATTGTAGTAAATTGATGTGAGAGTTTGTGATGTCTATAGCAGATCTTACAACAAAGGTCAGCGTGTAGAGACGTAGACAACAGGCTGGCATATGAAACTTGTGAGTTAAAAAAAAAAACAGCTATGCCATGAGCAGAGAAATATAAAATGTAATCAAGCTTGTAAATCTGCAAGAGAATTTGCCTTAATCATGTGTTTAATTGTATTTACAATACAAGCATTCACGTGTTTAATAATGTAATAAGGTAAACTCAGGATTAGGTTTACAAACACAACACTTTGGTGTCTAACAAAACTAATTTTATATGGAGTACAAACATTTACTTATCTTAAAAAGTGCGAAATGTTGATGATTCTGTCTGGAGGTTCATTAGCCAAACACGACTGCGAAAATGTGATACAGTTATCGATCGTACTATTAGCTCTAAAATATTCACTGTGGCATTAATATATTTATATTTAATCTTCAGTTATTTAATTACCAAACTTTTGTTTAATTGCCAGGGAACCAAATCTAATTAAATAAAATCTGGGTTTTTTTGTTAGATTAGTGGGAAAAATAATTATCACACGAATACAGTAAAATATACTTTTGGTGAATTTCCACAGGTGGATGTTTGACAACTGCTGCTATTTTGCTATGCAACTTTTGGTCAGTCATATAATGCCAATATATTATATTATACCATTACCAGTTTCTGAGCGCCTCCCATAATGTCATAGGTACTACATGTACCACCCAACAACACTCTGACAATATTGCTTTTACTTTACTGATGTCACTGCATAATCTTTACTAGGAACGTATGCACAGACTCACACTTCCTCCCCCGCATGTTGGCATTAAGGGGCTTATGTGTAAAGGCTTTGTATGCTCCTCTGTGCCATCTAGCGGCTGTCATGCTGTGCGAATGGCATACAGCTGGGCGAACCTTCTACACATAAACCCCTAAATTTAATGTGCAAGACCCATAGCAACCAATCTGAATCCATCTTCCAGTGATCTGACTTCAGCAAGTGAATTCTAATTGGTAGCTATTGGCTGTATTTTGCACTTACTGGTTTGCTCTTAGCACTGATTAGTAAATACATCCCTCTCAAAGATGGCCATTGACATGTGTTGATGGGCTTCGATGGGCAAATGCATGCATTTTACATCAGTTTGAGTCACTTCAAAGATCATTCAGGGTCCATTGCGGGTGCATTTTACCTGCAGTTGACATGCATTTAAACCGCTTCAAGTTGCTTTTGCATTACCATAAACTTGTATGGGGAGAGAAAGTATGTGTACCCCTTAGCGGGAGATCCCCCCCATACCTTCAAGGGATGGGTGTCTTACTGGGATGAGAAGGCTCAATTCACAAAGATTTAGCATAAGCATAAGTATCTTTATTTTAGCCATGTGACTGTAAATTTCAAGTCTCATTGGACTCAGCTAGAAATAACGGTCAAATATGGTGTTTCATGGCGTGTTAGGTTTGTGAATTGAGCCTATAATCTGCCATTTAAGCTCAGTTCACAAAGCTTTAACACCAGCTTAAGGCACTATATTTTTAGCTATGTGACAGCCAAATTTCAGATTTCATTGGATTGAACATCAATGTCATGTTTTTGAAAATAATATTACTGATGTTTTAGCTTAAAATAAGCCTAAATCTGTAGTATGGAATATATTGCTGAAGCGTGAAAATTACTGTACTATTGTAATTCATAAATATTTGCTTTTAAATTAAAAAAATATTTGCCTCTAATATTCATCACTAAATGAATGTGTAAGCCCAGATAAGCTTAATTATTATGTAGCAAATCCTTCTGAAAATCGAGCAAAATGACTGCTGCTGTTTGCTAATGTCCTAGACCAGGGGTAGGCAACCTTGGCTCTCCAACTGTGCTGACACTACAAATCCCATTATGCTTCTGCCTCTGTGAGTCATGCCTGTGGCTTGCAATGCCTTATGGGATTTGTAGTTTCAGCACAGCTGGAGAGCCAAGGATGCCTACCCCTGTCGTAGACAGACATACAAGGATATTGGGATTTCAGTTGTCACATTTTTGTTGCATTTTTAAAGTCTGTTTAGTATGCTTTGACCAAATCCTTTACCGAGCCATCAGTTCTCTTATATAGCACAAAAATATAGAAAACCAGGCAGCATTAACTTTTAGGGCCGGATGGTCTACTTGCCAAGAGTATGATCCAGTCTTCTTGTCAGCACCAAGGACAGAGCATAAGACTCTGACTTAGGCACATCTGTCCAGATCATTGTTCCAGTACAGTAATTATAACAGACACACCTGTGTTATCACTGTGGAGCTAACATTTGTCCAAGAACTATATATACACTCTTGAATTTCTTCAAGATGGCTTTATCACTTGGGAAACTTAATACACTTTAGGAACACAATTACGGACTCACTTACCGATTTCTTAATTTCTTCAAAAGAGAGAGTCAAACAAAACGCAAAGCAGAAGTAAATCTGTCACTCGCTTGGGCGATTCAGACTTTGTATATGATGGAAAATAAGTTAGCAGAAGTTGCTTTCAATAAAAACCACTTGCCAGAGGGATCAGCTGATCTAGAGATCTAAATGGCACAAATCAGCAAGACAAAACACATTTACCCCAGGAAATTCTCCATGGGTCAAATCTTAGCCTATATACAGATGGACCTGGACCAGCATTTGACCCCTTGAACCATCAAGGATCAGGTCTCTGCATTCTGCACTTGTGATCTGGTTCCAGAAACTCCTGGTTTCCCATTCTTTCATCAAGACCTTTGCGCAGGGTGTTTCCCACGTGGTCCCCCTTGTGCACACCTCCATGACTCCATGGGATCTGAATTTTTAGCCCATTAGAGATATTCCCTTTTCCACTCCACTCCACAAGTTGCATTTCTTGCTGTCACCCCCTCTGCAAGGCATGTGTCTGAGCGTGTGGCACTATTCTGTAAAGAACCTTTTTTTTTTGTCTTACACAGGGACAAGGTGGTATTGAGTCCCAGAACTTACTTTGCATCTAACGTAGTTTTAGACTTTCACATCAACCAGGACATCATTCTTCTATCCCTCTGTCAGGCTCCAGTTCTTCAGAAGGAGATCTCCCTCCATTGCCCGGATGTAGTTGACGCTGAGCAAATTTACCTCCAAGCCACCGCTTCCATTAGAAAGACTGGTTCTCACTTTGTCATTCCTAATTGTCATTGTGAGAGGGAGGCTGCTTTTTGTGCCACAATTCCATGGTGACTTAGACAGACTATCATTCAAGCTTATCTTCTCAGGGAACGGATTCTTCCCTTCCCTGTCAAGACACACTCTACTAAATCTGTGTGCACTTTTTGGGCTTCGCTATCTGCCCACTGTTTTCCATATTTGTAAGTCTTCCACTTGATCGTCTGTTCACATATACTCTAAGTTTTACCAGGTGGATGGTCAGGCCTCATCTGATGCAAGCTTTGGTTTTAAGATCCTTCAGTCGGCTCTTTGAGCTGTAGGTAGCCCCCAGTTCTGTTGTTTTTTTTGTGTGGTCCTGTTAGTGTTTTGTTGCTTTTGCTCACCTCTCAGTTTGACTGCCTTTGGGTCTGAGGCATGCTGGGAGTAGAAGGGGTTATACAACTTTTTCTTGTTTGCCAGTGCCCAATACGTTTGTAGGTGTAAGTATAACCCAACAGTCTCCAAAATGCCTGTGTTCTTCAAATCCAAAAGAAGAATTTTGCAGTAAGTACAAATATGCTAATTTCTAAAGAAATCATTCTCCCAATGTCCTCTAACTGGACAGTCAATCACAAAGCACTGTTCCTGTCTTTAAATCCCGAAGTACGCTTACAATCCAACACTGTTTTTAGAAATGTGTTCATTATTGCTGTATATTAAACAACATAACTGAAGGTAATTACAAGTGTAATTGTGCTAAATTATTGGTCATGTTAATACTGTTATAGCATAATAACGTATAATCAGCTCCAGATTCAACTCCCACTAGATCCTACAATGGAATTTTGTATTTGTATTGTTCATACAAGACTTAATGAAACCATAACTCGTGAAGGTTGGTGAATCTGACTTGCCATGGGTTGTTGCAAACTTGAAGTTTTGCTTTTGCTGCCCGAAAAATATATTTTTATATTTATAATCTACTTTTCATGTTTTTAGTTCATGTTAAAAAAATTGAGAATCCCATTACTGTGAGGAGCACAGACCATTTTTACTTTTCAAAATTGCCTTATTTGTTTCTGGTACACAATTTTATGTATACATATCTTATATATACCTATTGCATATGGAAAACTTCGGCTCACTTCACTTCTGATCGGTCATTCACTCGGCTGCCCTCGGCAGCTTTGTGAATAGACCCAATGTTTAACCCCTAAAAACATAATAGCCACTTATTGACCTTTAATTTCATTGTAATCCCTGAACCTAATCTTTAACCCATACGCCTAACCCTTAACTTCAGCATAACCCATACCCCTAGCCCTTACCTTAGCACATAAACAAAGTAACAGGAAATCCAAACTCCAGACATTTTTTTTAATTTTTTTGACACTCTATAGTTTATTGATCCACCTGGTGCTAGTGAGACCACCAAACCCTTACCTCAACATAACTTATAAACCTAACCCTTAAAAATGTGCTGGGATTAGGGATTTATTGCATGTATTGTCTCACTATATCAATGCCATCAATGAGATTATAACTTATGTACCTCAATCCCTACTATCCAAGCAACCAATAAGATCTCATTTCCATTTCACACACCTCAGTTCTTCCCCACCATTCATGCCACCAATTTGATCAGAACTACAATGCACACCTTACTCCCCACTATCCATGCCACCAATGGGACCATATCTCTGGTACACACACCTCACTCCCCGCTATCCATGACACTGATGAGATTTTAACTCCAGTACTGTACACATACCTCACTTCGCACTATCCATACCACCAATGAAATCTTAACTCCAGTACACTTACATCGCTTCCAACTATCCATGTCACCAATAAAATCTTAACTCCACTACACATACCTCACTCCCTGCTATCCATGCTACCAATAAGATCTTAACTCCAATACACATACTTCACTTTCCACTATCCATTGCTACCAACTAGATGTTAACTCCACTACACACTCCTTACGTTTGAATTCCAGTATACAATATTCAGTCCTCTGTATTCCAGCCAACAATGAGGTCTGCACTCCATGACACAATACTCTCTCCCTGGTATTTACAAGACCAATGAGTTCTGCATTCAGCACACACAGCTCATTTGAAAGCATCTATTCCAACAGTAAAAAAAAAACCTTATACCTGTCAACACTGAGCTTCATACCTCTCTATTACATGCATTGCTTCTTTAGTTTTATATTACCTGTACTACCCAATACCTCTCTGTGGCATGCGGTGCTTCATATCTCTGTTTTAAAGCTGCTTCCTCATACCTCTTTAGTGCCTCCTGCTGTTTACATGTAGCACTGGGTGCCTCTCTATTACACCCATTACCTCATACCTGATACATGTAGTGCCTCATGGCTTTCCATTACATGCAGCGGATCATAGCTCCTCTGTATTAAATGTAATAGGCACATGTATTCCTCTTCCAGGATGAATGACACCTACTTCCTGTTAGCCCAGGGCATCAAGGGGGCATCAAACCCCCTGCCCTGAACTTGCGGGAGAAGGCTGCATTTAGGAGCTGCCCACCACCAGAAGAAAAATAATAACACACTAACAGACACTTAAAAAAAAAAGCATGCATACACATTTTATTGAGGGTACAGGGGTGCTCCAATGGGAGACACAGGCAAAATAGCATTTATTTATTCAGACATTCAATTAGTATCTTACACTAATACATGTACTATACTATACTATATATTTTATGTTTTATATACCTGTATAATGGAATACTTACCATAAATGAAGCAATATGCGTCTATTCTCATGATAATTAGAAAATAAAAATTGCACTTATATTTATTACCTTTTTAAGTTTCTGGAATAGGAATGGAACTGACCCAAGTAGTTTGTGAAAGGTGACTAATGGGCTAATTCTCAAAAGCAATAGATGGACTGAGCATAACAAATTGAAAGCAATTATGCGTCACCATTTCAGTAAACCAGAAATATTATACAGTACTGTATTGTATTGTATTGTATTTTTTTCTAGATGGCTATCCACTCATACAACCCAGTGGTTTGGGAGGATACAGCTTTCACCTCTTTACAACTTAGCTTTTCGTTTCTACCCCCAATGTACTGTATATTTCACTGAAAGCTTTGGAAAATTTGAATGCTAGTGCACTATTCTGATATTTACCCTTGCCTTTTACAGTACCTGGAAACAGCGGCACCTACATAGGTGATATAAGTCATTAAGACATATGTCGTCATTGGGAGATTTCTCCTGTACTTCTGTTCTGGTGACGCATTCAATCTAATAGGGGTGGTAAACGTCCCCTACTCCACTACAAAAAGCATTTATATTTCTGTCTACGTTGCTGCTGGTAGAAAGTTTGACATGAGTTCTAACCCTTCCCCATTCGATCTAAAACTAAGAAAAAAAACTTTTGGCTGTAGATCCTTAAATAATATCTGAATTGGTGCTGACACTGTCCTTGCTTCTGGAGGGTGTCAACTTTTGTTCCCCATGGTCTCTGTGTGTTGTAAAACGTTCCCTTAATACAGTGTATGCTGAAGCCTTCATTGATTACACCTTGACCACAAGCTTTAGACACAAATATGTCAGGATGTTTTTAGTCCAATTGCCCTCTACAGACCGAGGAATTTGTATGTATGGTACAGCCCTAGCTATGCCTTTTATTGAATTAATTATAAAAGTCAAAGTCAAAAGTAAAAGTGATTTCTTTAGTATTACAGCCGAGACTGCAATGTTGTAACAAAAGTGTTTTAAGTTACAGAAATCCAGATTACAAACCCATGACAATCCTAAGAATTTTAGACAAATAGGACCGTTATGCCTATTGGTTGGATGCTACACCAGAACAGTGGCTGTAGAGAGGCCCAGTACAGGACACACAATGTGCGACCTTCATAATATTCCTGGTCCAGACACTGTGCTTTTCATTCTGATGTTCTGTGCTCAGTGACATCCTGTGAGTCATCTTATGATGGATCCCAGCAGTCTCTGCCACTGAGTTTTGCATTCTGAATGGATATCGTTGTTCAGCTATAAAGCTGAATATGCCCAAGCGTTTCAAACAGCAAGCAGACTTGTAAGATGTTAGTGAGACAAAAATAACCATGGCTTCACACATCTTCTTAAAGTGGTTCTTCATAATTACATAAATATAAGTGCCCAACTTAAAAGAGTGGGTGGGCATTGCCTATCACATAGATGTCTCGAAGCAGAGGCTAAATGTGTGGGGTCTGAATTTCTCACTTTCCAACCACTCTGGTCATTTAGCTTCTGGTTAGGCCGCTCAGCATGGTTTCCCTTAGAATTCAATATCAGGACCTTTCATAGCAAACAGACTGCGCCACAGTGGCCATTAGCTGGTTTAAGAAGCCACAAGCCAATATAAGTGACAGCATTACCCACTTTTGTGGGGTTAAATGACTGTACATTCACACCTCCCAATTTTCTTTGATAAGAAAGATGGACACCGAGTTTGCAAATCATGAATAATGAATAGATAAATGGTTTGGGTAAACTCACAAACATTCTTTTTCACCCATACCTTTTTTTTATAGCCTTATTCAGATGGGTGATCTGGGGTGGTCGTCCGTTTGTGAGTGGGCAGAAACAAAATGTCTGTACCCAGGGTTAGTCAGAGGCTCTATTGGCATGCAGCCACTTGAATGAACGATTACATTTGGACAGTGGCAGCACCGGCTATTGATTTAAACAGCCAAATCTGACAGCCATCACTGCTGACCACGGCTGTTCGCACACACTCTGCAGGGAGCATTTAGCTCTGACAGCAAGAATCAGTAGATTCCCAATGGAGGATGCCCATGTAAGTGCCTTTGGCAAATACCAACTGCAATCGTGTAGAGGTTGGATTTACGGTTCATTGCAGCATATATTTTTAGTATTTTTTTTTTTTATAAAGGTCCATACAACAGATCTAAAAGAGGGCCAACAGAGGAGGAAAGATGGGCAGGGGGATTTGGTTCCAGTTCCTCCAAATGAGGGGCAGTTTGGGAGCAACACATTTGCTAGTTTACTTTATGGAAATCATTTAAAATTATTGATAATGAACCCCAATAATTAACACCAGCAGTGGTGTCTTAGGGGTGGGGATCCTCCTTAAAATTACTACCAGACCTTAAGGGCCTGGTATGACTTTAGGGGGAACTCCACACACTTTTTTTTTCTTTTTTACACGGGGTCCCTCCTAAATATTCCTACCAGCCCTTGAGGGTCTGGTATGACTTATGGGGGAGAGGGAACTGCATGCTTTAAAAAAAAATCACATTTTTTTTCTTTAGAGATGTCAGTATTGTTGCAACAGGTTCTATACATTGTACAGATTTGCCACTTTACAGGCAGTTTAAAGATACCCCCCACCCCCACGGCACGATATTTAAAGGAATTTTTCATTTTTATTGTTACCCTTTAAGTGATGTTAAAATCACTGCTCCTTTAAAAACTGCATTTTTTATAGTTTTTGTTTTTGATTGATTCATGTCCCATAGGGCAGTACCCGAATCCCCATACACTTTTTATGGTCAATAACTTGCATACAAGCCCTCTTAAAGGGGACAATTGTTTTTTAAAGTTCTACCCCCAAAGACTTGCATAGAGTTCGAGCTCGAATTCAAACTTTTTGGATGTTCTAAAGTTCGAATTCGAACCGAACTCGGACTTACTCTTAATCCGGTCATCTTCTTCCTTACTGTAGTTTTTAGCTGTCCCTCCAGCACTGCTGCGGGTCTTCGATCCAGCACTGACTCCTCTGTCCTCCTCTTCTCTCATGTCCTACGGAGTCTGTGCGGGTGCACGCTGCTCCATATACTTACCTTGTGTCTCTCCTCGTCTCCTGAAGTGCGCATGTGCACGCCCCAAGATCCTTTGCAGCCACCCGAGACTTTTCAGATGTTTGGACGGGAGCGCACATCGGAGATACAGGTATGTTTAAACCTGTTTGAAAAGGTTTTTTTTTTTTAAACATTTTTGCATATATCTACTGCGTGCTGGCAGGAGGTATATGCAAAAACACGCTGAGGGTTTGTTTTATCTAGGGAGCTAAAATAACAATGATATGATAATAGATAGATAGATAGATAGATAGATAGATAGATAGATAGATAGATAGATAGATAGATAGGTAGAGTTAATAGATAAAAGAAAAGTTCCAGCAAATGTATTTGCCGTATTAGTTAATTGAACTATATCCTTAACTCCAATCTCCTCCATTAGATAATAGCACTCATCAATAAAACCATCATAGAGATGTGGTGCATTGTAGACAAAAGGTATTGTGTCAAGTTGGCAGTAATCACCTAATTGCAGTGAAGCTTCCAATAAACAAATGCTGTTTGTCTGTAAAGGACGTGTGATGAGCCTCCTGTACATCCTATGGAGCTCTGCTCATATATAGAGATGGGTCTGGCTCTGGCAGACACTGTGCCCCAGGCCTCTATATGTAAAGCAAGACAGGATCCATTGTTAATGATGTTGACCTTGACTCCTCCAACAGGGGATATATTCTGTCTTTATAATATCCAGACAGCTCATGTGTATACTCTGCTAATAATCTTATCATCTACATGTGTGATATTAGGAAGCTGGGCTTTATGAATTAAACACTCCGCCAAAGTGTTCATAAACTTGCTCCGCTTCCACTTCTAATAAGGTAATTCTGTAATAGGGAAAATGAAAGGGTTCACATTTCTATACAGGAATCATATTATACAAATGGAATATTGCTCAATGATTTTCATATTACAATCTCATTCAGAAAATGTGATACCGTACACTTTATTAATGAACACCAAATGTGATTTTCATTTTTATTAGTTATTAATGTTTGATCATGTGTCACTGCTTCATCCCAAGACAAGAAAAGCTAAGATTAATATTACCGCCAATTTATAATGTCTGATGGATTACTTTTCACAGGTGACTGATATCCATATGTGGGAGTAAGATTCAAATCATATACCTATGAATACGTTTTCTGAAAGGAAACCTGGGAATGCTATCTATCTATCTATCTATCTATCTATCTATCTATCTATCTATCTATCATTTATATATATATATATTCACAATTCTTTAGACTAGGTGTAAAAGCTTGAGCCTTGTATGTGGGCCAGGTCATGTGTCTAGATTGTACTCACGCGGCATGCCAAAACTAAGAGAATGGAAGATTTCCTTTCTGGCAGAAGGCTTTAACGACATGCCACAAAGTCTGCACTAGCCTTAAATTCATTTCGAGGCTTTAGATGAAATGATGACAGGGTCTAACGTTAAAAATTAAATTCTATCTTATTTGTACAATTCTTGCAAGTCACATTCGCGAATAGTAGCGAGAGATTTAATGATCGCATATTTTTATCTTATTTTGTTTGGGTCGATGGCAATTTTTTCTGTTAATGTCGACTTAGAGCTAAAAGTAATTTAGTAATTGATTCTAAGCACGGCAGCTCGCCAATGCCCGCTGTACGTTGAGAGTAATATCTTTGCTAATTTTATCCATCAGAATGAGATTACCATGCTAATCTATTCCTGCCTCAGTGTTTGGGCCATTTGGGACACACTGATGTAAATTATGTTATTAAACATAATCCCTTTGGCCAGTGGAGAAAGAAAAATGAAGAAATGTAGGACAGGAATAAAGATCGCTCTGAAAAGAATTGTATTGACTTCAATGTTATGTTGCCAATGTTTAATTCTTCTTGAAAACCTGCATGAAAATCCATTTTAATACATTTTAACATGACCTACATATTTTATTTATATATTGAGACAAGCCCGGGAGAGTTTGGTAAATACGGAGTTTTGTAGAGTTTTTGTATAATTTATCTGTCCGGTCCTTGCAGGGGCGGCCGGTCTTATTGAGATATCACAATAAAAATGTACCTGATGTTCAAGCTGCTGTTATGGAGAGTGTAATAGATTTCAGAGGTTTGTCCGTGTGATTGGTACTTAGACCTAGAAGATAAATTGTAGTTCTTTTTCCCAGAGAGTCGAATGATAAATGTGGCAGGACCAAAAAGCTAAGACAACATATTAAAGTACCTTCACAAAAATATATGAAAGGCTTGTTTTTCATGAGCATGTGGAATGCCATCTAGAATTATAAGACGGGGCAGTTGCCTGAGGCGTGCAGTTTTAAAAGGGACCTGAACAATTCCATTTAAAGTGTAATCCCCAACAATGGTTTTTTTCTTATTTGCTCCCTTTTGGTTCTGGTAAATTGATATTAAAGTCAAACGTTTTTTAAGCTATTTCAAATGCTGATAAAATAAATTACAACAGTTGAGGCTCCTTGATGTTTAAAAGTTTTAGCTTCCTGCAGAATTAGCTGGCCCCCTGAGCACTGGCCCTGTTGTCCTGTTTTAAGGTGACTCCTTTCCCTTGCAGGGTCCTATGGAGCCACCTTTGTGTGTGCTAGTAAGCCATGTGTCTCTACAAACACACAGGCACAGCAAGGCAAGTCATTCTCTTTCTCCCCTACTCCCCTCTCCTCCCAGCTCCCTTCTCCAATCTAGTAGGTAGGCTCGCTTAAAGGCAATCTGTCAGGACGGGATCTGCCATTGCTGGCTTGCTTTTGATGGTGCAAGCTCCCGCTGTCATCCTTATCCTTGCTTCACTACCTAGAACAAGCATATGCATCCTAATAAGTAATAAATACTTTCTAGTTCCAGGTCAGTGACTCAGGATTAGTATTAAGATGAGAACCCCTGTTCACCAGAAAAAAAAAGTTCTTCACGTCTTGTACCAAAGGAAATATTTTCCTGCTGTAGACCATCGTGCTTGGAACTGATTCCCCATTGGAAGAATTCTCCTCATCTGCTGTTCCAGTGACAACTGTGAAATATTGAATTCCCAATCAGCAGCAGGATAAATAGAGAGGATATAACCCTTCCAAGAGACATATGGATCCAATATAGCCTGCTATATACAGCCATAACATTGTGACATTTCCATGAGGTAGGTGGTACATGTGGTACATGTGAAAGTAACATCCACATGAATGGCAGGATCCAAGGTTTTCCAGCACAACATTGCCCAAAGCATCACAATGCCTGTGCCAACTTGCCTTCTTCCCATAGTGCATCCTGGTGTCATCTTTTCCCCAGGTAAGTGGCACACACGGACCCGGCCATCCACATGTTGTAAAAGAAAAAGTGACTTATCAGACCAGACCACCTTCCGGTTCTAAAGCTCATGTGTCCATTGTAGGTGCTTTTGGCGGTGGACAGGGGCCAGTATGGGCACCCTGAGCAGTCAGTGGCTATGCAGCCCCATACCCCAAAACTGCGATGCACTGCGTGTTCAGACACCTTTCTATCGGAACCAGCAATACATTTTTCAGCAATTTGAGCTACAATAGCTCAGAGCTCCGTTCTAATGGATCGGACTAAACGGGGCAGCCTTTGCTCCTCGTATGCATTAATGAGCCTTGGCTGCCCCTGACCTTGTCACCAGTTCACCGGACTAAACGGGCCAGCATTTGCTCCTCATATGCATTCATGAGCCTTGGCTGCCCCTGACCCTGTCACCAGTTTTTCCTTCCTTGAACCACTTTAGTAGGTCCTGACTACTGCAGACTGGGAATATCCCACAACAGATGTAGTTTTGGAGTTGCTGTGCCCCAGTCATCTAGCCCTTGTCAAAGTTGCTCAAATGCTTATACATGCCCATTTTTTCTACTTCCAACACATCAACTTCAAGAACAAAATGTTCACTTGCTGCCTAATATATCCCACCTAGATCCAGGTGCCATTGTAGCAAGATAATCAGTTATGATGTTATTCACTTCATCTCTCAGTGGTCATAATATTATGGCTGATCAGTGTAGAATTCACTTCAAAGTCATATTAGCAAGGATTAGGATGATTATGCTAGAATACATTGAAATTGCTGTTGCAAAATGCTATAAAAACAGCTATAAAATTGCACAAAAACAATAAATTCACACCAGTAGCCAAAACCTCCCAAAATGAAGAAAATGATGAAAGAAGAAATAAAAGCACGCATGATGTATCTTATTTTGTATCACACAAGTATAAAAACCCGCAGGCCCTAAAACTTTCAAATAAAAGTGGGTAAGGAAACTGTGAAAAGGACATGACGAGAGTTCCACTACAATAAATAAATACAATCTGTTTCGAAAAACAATTTTTACAACTCAAAGTTTCAAGGTTCAAGTTTTTCATATTGAGGTCTGCAGAATATATTTTTATTTGTCTCTTTTTCCGGGCAGTATCCTGGCAGAAGATGTGTCTCCATATAGTGTGGGTAGTAATTTTGTGAGTCAGACTGAAGGCCCATGTCATCCTGCTCTACAGAAGACAGAGAGCCTGACATAATTCAATTTACTCTTTCCTATTCCTTGTCACAGGCAGATGTCACTTCTACATCTGTTTGTTTAAATGCTGACTTTCCCTTCTTGCCGGCAGATGTTACTCTTGTTAAAATACACTGGCAAAAATCAATCTGAAGAGACGCTCTTTGCTGCGTGTGATGGGTAGAGGGTTTTGTATCTGCCATTCTGGGAAAGGGCTACCCCGATTGAGGGAAATTAGATTTTACCATCTCAGGTCAGCTTGAATTAAACTATCAGCAGTTATCTCGCACACACACAAAATAAGAACAATAAGAACAATAATACCATTATCAAAAATTTCAGAACAATTATTAAGCTGAGCTGTATTTAGAAATCATTATGATTTAGGCAAATGCAAGTTCTATTGTCTTTTCATGTATGTTTGAAGTACCAGTACAGTTTTCTGATGTAGCCAGGGCTCAGGGCTTTGTGGGAAGGAGGCAAGCTTTGCTTTGGTGGGCCCAGCTTTCCATTTGGCCCCTGCACCATATCCACCTTTAGTTCTAGAGGAGAAATGTGTGTCACATGCCCCGCCCCCTGCAGTGCACACCATCTGACTTTGATGCTGGCTGTGAAGCTTGGCAGGTTAGTCCGAATGAGATGTTAGTCCGAATGAGGAGCGGGGGGCAGGGGAGGGGGGAGTGGTGGTACGGGTGTGCTGTTATTTAATTTATTTAGAAAAGTGGATTATATTGTGGAACATTACACTGTTAACCTGGCTTAATTCCTTAAGTACCTTGGGGTGAAGGTTATCTGGTCCAACTGCTTTATTTGCATTGAGCATTTTAAGTCTATGTTGTATTCCGCTTTCCATCAACCATTATTATAGGTTGAACTATGTGTTTTATCATTCAGCTCCGGAGCCACTTGTTAAGCTCCCTCAACTCATGCTGTCTGTCCGGAGTGGCTCTTGGCACCAGTAATATCTCTGAGAAAACTACCTAGTATGTTGCCTAGTATACTCTATTTCTCTGATTAAATGATTAGACAGGGCTGCTGTTCTATCAAAGTTTGTGACTAGGTTGGAATGTGTGACCGGTGGTGTGGTCACACATTTCAATGTAATCCCGCCCAGTTTTTTGCCGGTGGAATGTGTGACCACCAATAGGTGAAGCATTCCAACGCTTTGTCAGCTGTTCCAGGGCAGATCGGCATCGCAAATCGTATATGCAGGAGAACTGATCTGACCTGGAACAGTTGATCGGTCCTGAAATGTCACTTCTATCCAACTTTGTAAGTGAGGTGGAATGTGAGATCGCACTCAAAGAGTCGGATAGACGTGACATTTCAGGACCGAACAGCTGTTCCAGGGCAGATCAGATCTCCTGCACATACCATCTGCGATGCCGATCTGCCCTGGAAAGTTGACAAAGCGTTGGAATGCTTCACCTATTGCCGGTCACACATTCCCCTGCCAAAAAACCCCTGCACTAGGGTGATGGCCGTATTATACAAAGCAATAAAACTATAGCACCTATAGTGAGCGTTTTTGCTATATTGTCTTCTCTCTTGCCCTGCTGCAGCTCGCGGTATACTGAGCTTTGGGTAACGCGAGGACGCTAGTTTGTGTCCTCCCATTACCCTTCGGAGAACTATCGGGAAAAGCTCTAACCCCATAGTCCTCCTTTAAACCGCTGTTAAAGCGTTTTGTTTTTTTTAAAAAACTTTTTGCCTATATCTACTGCTTGCTAGCAAAACAAACAGAGGCTTTAGAACCTTTAAGCAATCAAAAAGCTATGCAACTGAACAACTCCTAGTGTGTGCTAGTGTAGGACTAAAAGAACAAACAGTTCATGAGTTCAACATAAAGCTGGACCTATAAAGTATCATTATTAGAACTGCATAAATGCACCCCATCAAAGTGTCTGTGTTGTCTCAGCCAATTAGATCTAGATGTGCTCTGGATACACTTAATTTGTAGAACTAATGTTTGACTGTCATTGGTTACATGGTTACATAGTATTTGAGGTTCAATTCCATCGAGTTCAACCTATGTGAGCATGTGTGTGTGTGTTCCAGTCATTAAGAGTACCTGCACCCCTGTATGTTATGGTCTCTGAAGAAAGTATCTAATTGATTCTTAAATAATTCAATACTTATACCATTGCTCGTGGAAGGGAGTTCCACAACTTTATTACTTGAACAGAAGAGAATCTCCTTCACCCTTTGTGGACCCATCGTCCAGTTTCAGACGGTGGCCTCTTGTCTACCTTAGTAAGTTTACAGTAAACAGTTTATCAGTGATATTACCATCACCATTAAACAATTTGTGCATTAAAATCGTGCCCCCTCTTTATTGTCACATTTCCAGAGTAAGCAAGTGTAAACTTTGCAATCTTTCTTCATAGCTTAGGCCCTCTAGTCCCTTTATCAGGTATGTTACCCTTCTCTGTACTCTCTCCAGCTCCAGGACATCCTTCGTGTGGATTGGTTACCAAAACTGAACCGCATAATCAAGATGAGGCCGAACTAGTGTTTTGTAAAGTGGCAAAATTATTTCTTTGCCTCTACAGTGCATAGCCTATTTTATGCATGGAAGTAGTCTGCAAGCTTTGTTTGCTGCAGCCTGGCATTGCATGCTATTGTTTGGTCTGCAATCAACTACGACCTCCAAATATTTTTTCACTTCTAACTTCCCCAGTGGAGTATTCAGAAAATATATAATGTTGGGGGGTTTTATGTCATTTTCAGGCCTAAAATGTGGAATATAACATGGGTGCAAAAAATGAAAAAAGGGCCTCAGTCATGAAGGGGTTAAAGTGTAGTCTGCATGCTGGTTTTTAACCCCAAAATGCATTACTTAAAAATTGTCAACATTAAACCTCATCTGCCATGTAGTTGCCAACTACCCTATTTTATTAAAATCCTCCTGTAATGTTGCTATGTCTAATCTCATGTTTATTACCCTACCATTTTCATATTATTAGCAAACACCAAAACATGGCTGTTAACCATGACCGAAGACAAAATCCAGTAAATAGTCCTTTATCATTCCCTCAAACAATCTGCATACTATTGTATGGAGTCCATGAAAATTAGGAACATCTTGCTATAACTTTGCTGAGCTCTTTAAGTACCTTTGGGTGCAGATTATCTGGTCCTGAGGATTTATTCACATTAGGTTTTTCTGGTCTTTGTTGCACCCCGACTACCGTCAACTATTGCACAAAGCTACCCACATTCTTATTATGTCCAATAAACCCGTCTTTTTCTTGAGTATATGTTGAGTAGAAGAATTAATTTAATACCTTAACCTCCCTGTCATTGGTGATAAATCTACTGTGCTTATCTTTTATTGGACCTACCCATTCTTTTCTTACTTTTTGACAGTTTATCTTACCTTTTTTTACTGAAGGATAATTTAGACTGTCCCCCAATACTAATAGGTGATAACAGTTATTTGTAATCTGATGTGCACATAGGTGCCCCTGTTCATACTTTTGTGCTTGAAATTTGACCTGTCAGCACAGCCATGATTTCTGGTCTGCTAGGACTCTACCTCTTATTCTTTTATGTATTCTCTCAATATTCCGAATTTAAAAAGAAAAACATAATTTAATCTCATAACTTCCCCCTAAGCATCCAATCAACCTGTATTTTGACAGCCTACAGATCTTGTGGCCCCTTTGGAACAGCCGAACTAAAACTGGCTATTTAAGATGTCTATACAGTCTACAGGCAATGTGAGTGGTTTACCAACATTATAAAATAGATTGCTTGTTCTTTAAGATTCTTTGTTTTTCTATAAACCTTGCCCTAAATGTAAGGCAAGCATAATTTCATTTGAGATCTGCTGTGGAGTACTGTGACTAAGGAACATTCATGCTTATGACCTTCTCTTAAGGTCCCTCCACTCCTTCATTACTATCTCATCTTCCAGAAAGTAATATCAAGTGATAACAAGATGGTTATTATCAAATAAAATTGATCCAAGTCAGAATCTCACACTGGCACAAAATGTGTGCTATATATAAGTGACAGGAATGATTTGGCACTTGCACATCAATGATGTGAAACTCCTGTCAGATTCTCTTATATATTATTTCTAATGAGGTTACAAATTAAAGGGAAACTATTGTATGTTTTAGTGAGTGCACGTTTTGAGTTATTATTGCAATAAAAGATTTGAAACCACTTTTTTTTATGTGATTTTCACATTCGTACTTGCTAGCTGTTCCATATTTTTTTAATGATATTTTTTAAACAGATTTGTAGATTCTCTGCCTAGTAGCTTTGTGTATGGCGGGCAAGCTGACTACTGAGATTAAAGCTGATGGCGGGATGAGTAAGGATAATCCAACCCCTGAGAAATGTGTCATGAATTAGAGATAGACATGATGGTTCAGCTCAGCAGAGTGTTCTGGTTTATGTAATGTATGTGGGAGAGGGGAAGGAGAACAATGAGTATACATCCCTGGGGCTCACTTATTTGGGGTAAGACAGTAGTCATGTGTCCTTAAGAAGGTTAGCCAAGGGGATGCTTTGAGATGTCAGGTGCATGAATGTATACTATCATTACCAGATCCAACCTTACCTGGCCAGACTAGACAAAGATAATCTTATGTCTATAAGCACATTAGGCAGGCCCTGGACAGGCAGATTTCTCCCCGAGAATATTGGGCAGGGACAACTGACAACCCTCTGTAGCTGCAGTATTCTTTCCTATACCTTGTGTGACTTACCCAATGGGCAGACAGTACATGCACAGGTAATGCATGGAGGAGGGGAATAAATTGGTTCTGTTGTATGAAGATATTGTATGTGCAGTAAGAGGATGGAGAAAAAAACGAACTTACCGGATCCATGTTAGGTCTATGGGGAATCTAATGGAAATGGACATGTGTCCGTTTACATCAGATTTCCCCTCATTTGTCACAGTCAGGTCCCCCAAAATGGAAATACCCTGGACTAACATTGGGCTTCCGATCAGATCCGCCTGAAAAACTGACAGGTGGACCTGATTGTACCTCCTGCCTGAAAGGACACTAAGTAATAACTTTTAAAGCCACAGCATTAGTAACATAATATCATGTAACCCAGCATTAGAAAAACAATAAATTATTGGGGTGCTGTTGGTCAGTTTTGAAAAGCGGAGATACTTCCAGGGTCAGAAATTTACAGGGAAAATCATCACATTCAAGGACAGCCGTTAACTGTGGTGATGGCAGGAAAAAACTCATCACATCATCTGTGCAGAGAAAATGGCTTTGTTATATTCTGCAGCCCTATAGAATAGAGTAGTGGTAAACCCTGTCCTGCATTAGTGTCACTGTTCATCGAATACAACCAGTCCATATGAACACTGAAGGCCACTATTCAATTACCTGAGCTGAATTTATTCATACTTGAGAATAGGTGATTAAGGGGAAATAAGACCACAATACATAAATGGTCCAGATAGTAAATCTTGTAAAAAGATTGGTGGTCACAGCAAAAAATACAAGATCATTCTTTACCACCAGAGGAAAATAATTCTAACCTTCTACAGAGCTGGGGAAATGTGTAATAGTCTTCTACAGAAGGGGATTCTAGCAAACTTTTTAGATTGTATCACAAAAGGCTGCACATATTATAAATGCGTAGCACCAGTCATAGGAAATATTGTTTTGTGGATAAGGAAGAATTTTTTTCTCTGTAATAATAAATTGGACCATGGCTCAATATTTATTTATTTTTGTGCCCTCTCCTGGATCAACTACGGGTTAGGGGTTCATAGAATAATAGGTGTTTTTGAGGGATTGTTCAACACTAGGGATGCCTCGATACTGAGTATTTGGGTGGGTACTCGTACTAACCCAAATGCTCCGACACTTACCCCCCAATACCAGAACTTCTGGTCAGAGGGAGATTTCCTCTAACAGGCAGTGCCGCAAGGGAACATGGAGCCGACTTCCCGGCCAATCAAAAAGCCGAGCGGCAGGTAATGACTCGATGCCTGGCTTCCTGATTGGCCGGGAAGCCAGCTCCATGCTGTTTGGCCGGCTTGATCCTGATTGGCTGGGACGCCGGCTTCCTAGCCAAGCAGCATTGAGCCCTTCAAACAGCATGAACACGGCTTCCCCGGCCAAACTGCGTCCCATGCCTCCTCCATGCACTCAAGTTGGAACACTAGGACCCTGTGGTTGCCCCTGTCAGCCTGACATCGTGATATCTTGTGTCCGGGTTTCAGCTGGCCTCAAACCTAGACACAGCACATACAGGACTCAGGTGAATCCCTGACAGGTGGCGACCCTCGGGGAAGCAACAGAGATAGGTCTGATTAGGCAGCTGCCTAGTATGCCTGATTAGAGAGCCACCAGTTCCTCTGCCTGACTGTATTTAGCCTGGCCAGCCCAGATTGCCATTGGGGCTGCGCTGCCCATTGTTTCCAGCACAGCCCCAACACAGGACAAGGCAATTTGCTGTGTCGCAGATGGGCACCAGGAAAGTCTATGAGCCCATCGCACTCCTGACCGTTCACTCCAATGAAAAAAGCTTGGATGCTGCGGTGATCAACATGTAGAAAATCAGGGATACTGGCACTCCAATAGCGATGCAAAACAACGTCTATTTAATGACATGACAGCATATCACACAAGATGCAACGTACGTTTCAGGGTCACACAGGATCCCCTTCCTCAGGCAAAAGACATGTCCACAGTTGCACTGAAAAAAAAGACATGTCCACAGTTGCACTGAAAAAAAAGTAAGGCATGCCATACTTCAGTGCACACCAACTTGTTCCCACCACAACATGGTGGTGTGAATGATGCCCATCTGTAGAAAATCAGGGATACCGGCACTCCAATGGCAATGCAAAACAACATCTATTTAATGACGTGATAACATATCACACAAGAGGCAACGAACATTTCGGGGGGTCACACAGGATCCCCTTCCTCAGGCAAAAGACATGTATTTTGCTTGAGGAAGGGGATCCTGTGTGACCCCGAAACGTTCGTTGCATCTTATGTGATATGTTATCACGTCATTGAATAGACGTTGATCCCCTTCCTCAGGCAAAAGACATGTGGTGTGAATGCTGCCCATCTGTAAAAAATCAGGGATACCGGCACTCCAATAGCGATGCAAAACAACGTCTATTTAATGACATGATAACATATAACACAAGATGCAACAAACGTTTCGGGGTCACACAGGAAGAGGAGGAAGGGGATCCTGTGTGACCCCGAAACGTTTGTTGCATCTTGTGTGATATTTCATTAAATAGACGTTGTTTTGCATCGCTATTGGAGTGCCGGTATCCCTGATTTTTTACAGATGGGCACCATTCACACCACCATGTTGTGGTGGGAACAAGTTGGTGTGCACTGAAGTATGGCATGCCTTACTTTTTTTCAGTGCAGCGGGATGTGACGTGGAACATTCGGCTCGAACCCACTGGGCCCATTGAACTAAATGAAATGTTACTTGTGACATTTGAATAAAGTTCTAAAAAAAAGAACACAGTGTGGT
This sequence comes from Nanorana parkeri, assembly GCF_000935625.1. NCBI lineage: Eukaryota > Metazoa > Chordata > Amphibia > Anura > Dicroglossidae > Nanorana > Nanorana parkeri. The sequence goes on along the minus strand of NW_017306292.1, from coordinate 1,420,855 downwards.
GTGTGGGGATCGGCGCATCGGCACTATGTTAGACACCAGACCCTGTGTGTTTTGTGCAGTGGTCCCTAAAATTGTGGGGCACATACTTACATAGCAAGTGACAGTCCTAGAAACTGACAGGTAAACCAAACTGGAAAATGGCCATCCTATAAAAAGCTTTACTCACTTATCTCTCATGGATGTGTTACAGTGTTACACAGTCATTATTATTCTTCAGAAAAGATAATATGCAACAGTAAGGATCCAACAACAGTCCCGCTGATGGGGTGGCACTTAGCACATTAAAGCAGCAATAGCACCGTTCTTGACGCAGAATGTGAAAAGGAAAGTCAAACAAGTTAGCCAAAAATGTTTTTATTTATCATTCCAATTTAATTATAATAACTGTTTTATCTAATCTGCATATTATCACCAAGCTACAATGAGAAGGAAACTTCAAAATGGCTAAAACATGAAGCCAACTCCAAACCCTGGTGAATAAATTAGTATTAAATTCCATGTATTATGCCGCTGGATCATTTCCAGGACATAGCACCTAATGTATGGAGGAAAAAATATGAAAGCAAGAATTATTCATTCTGGAACCATCCTGCCATTCTGCCCCTGTAATGTGTCTCAGAAATCAATAGCACCTAGTTGAGTCTACCAGTACACTTAACAACAGCACATAAAAAAATCAATGACTTAAAAGAATACAGCTGAAGGTACACTAGCTTGTTACACACCAAGGGCACTTTCATACATACTGCATTATGTGTCATAGGTTAATGTACAGTATGGTCCTATCAGTAACACTCTGGCACTATGTATGGAAGAGGAATCAGAGCATTGTTTACACCAACATCTAGGAAAATGTAATGTAAAAAAAAGTTTTCAGTATTTCATTTATAGTGTATTTCAACTTTATGTTTGTTATGTGTTCTTATTCACACAGCATACCTAAAAATATATTCTTGAATATTACCTACCTTTGAGATGTCTGTGTATATCTGGCACTTTGTAGAAACTTCAACTTTCTCTTTACTGTTTCAAAGTCACAAGAAACTATGACTGTCACCATAGAAAGACTAGGGACAGGCTGAGCTTCCCCTCATTAACATACAATGCTTCTACATCTTTAACCCTTTGTTGGGACAGACAGTGTTTAAATCTAGTTTACAACTGATAATGAAACCTGCCAGCACAGTACAGAATGGGTTAATTAGGCTAAAGATTAACTCCCTCCTTGCATACCAGAGGAAAAAACTATTATGAATACATCTTTTATTTCCGACAACAGCAAGTGATATCTTAGCAGCAATTTTTAAATATTACTTAAGTTATATCAAATGTAAAATAAGTTTTATACCAATTTGGATGCAAAGTGGGAATTCACTTTCCCACACAACAGATAAAACCAAAAACTTTAGCTGATAAAATAATCCAGGCAACACTGTAAGTATGCTAAAGTCAGAATGCCAATTCAGTTTACCTTTAATTTGAGCTGTAGATCATTCTTAAGGTGCCCATACACTGCACGATTATCGTACGATAATCGTATGCGATCGGTTTTTCGTACGATAATCGAGCAGTGTGAACGGAGACGTCCGACCGTTTCTACTGTACGGTCGCACGTCTTCTGTCGAACCAGCATGTTCGAAAACCAGCCGGGAATCGTACGATTCTCGGCTGGTTAGAACGGTGCTCGGAAGATAAATGCTGAACGGGCCGGTGTGCGCACGCGCACACTGCCCGTTCAGCATTGCGGTCATCGGAAGCCCGCCCCTCAGGGGGGTGGGCTTGCGATGATCGAGAGTGCGATCTGCCTGTCCAAGATAGGCAGATCGTACGTTTTTTTAATCCCTTTACAACCATCGCAAGACTAAAGTCTTGCGATGGTTGTAGAGTGTATGGCCACCTTTAGTTGCCAGATTCAGTACAAGTTTTGCAGTGTTGATTTGTGGGATTGTAACCTTTCATTGCATCGCTCTGTGATGTGCAGTCTCTCACTCTGAGACCTTTAAAGGGATTGTTATTATTATACAGGATTTATATAGCGCCAATAGTTTGCGCAGCGCTTTACAATATAAGGAAGACATTACAATCACAATACAATTCAAGACAAGATGGTAAGGAGGGCCCTGCCGTGGGGGCTTACAATCTAAAAGATTCCAGGCTATTATGAAAAAAAGGATACCGGCAATCATAGGGATTGAACTAGTATGGGGAACAGATACACAAATGGAATGTCAGGATGCAGTTACAGACATTTAGTATCTAGAATATATACAAACTATAGTTAAAGTATTTAAAAGTTAATATTAAAACCAGTTAAAAAAATATGCATTGACCAGCAAAGTATTTCTTTACATTCCATGTTTCCAAAACAGCTGGCTCCAACTCTCTCAGCTCTGCTTTCCTGAACTTCCTGTCCAGTACAAGATCACAAGGGAGAAAACAGTCTCCAGTAGATGTCTATCTACTAGCTTGGAGAAGAAAGGAAGGAGGAGCAGGTGAGTGACTTGACTTGCTGTGCCTGTGTGTTTTTGGAGACACGCACAGCTTATTAGCACACACAAAGGTGGCTCCACGGGACCCTGCAAGGTAAAGGAACCTCCCTAAAACAGCATATCAGGACCAGTGCTCAGGGGACCAGCTGATTCTCCAGAAAGCCAGATTTTTACACATCAAGGAGCATAACCCATTGTAAGTGATATAATCGAAATTTGAAAGAGAATGAAAACCTTTTGAATTTAATGTCACTTTAATGGCAGTATTTTGATAATTTTGGAGTTTGCCTATAATCAGAAATGTGTTTTCTTTTAAAAGATTTATAGGGGTCTACCCACGAAGCAGCCGAAGGATCTAGCCGTAGCTTCGGCTGATCCTTCGGCTAGCTTCGGCCCCAGGACCTTCAGTAGAACCGAAGGGCTGCTCTACGGGCTATTCACTATAGCCCGTACAGCTCCCGAAGTCGGCCGGGGGGCTCAGTCGAGCCGAAGGCATATGCTTCAGCTCAACTGAGCCGAGGTGAAAGCCGAAGCTGGCCGAGTGGCCGGCCGACAGCCTGCTTCTGACAGCTGGGCGGAGCCAGTCGTGATCTTACGGCTGGCTCCGGCCACTTGCAGAGAGATCAGCGTCCCTGGTTACCAGCTAACCAGGGACACTGATCTCCAGACAGCAAACTCTCCTGGGCGCTCTGGGAGTCTCCCGCTCCCGGCTGCCCAGGAGAGAAACACTGCTTTTTCTTTTTTATTCTGACACGGAGCCGTAGGCTGCCGTCTGAATAAAAATAAAAAAATAAAATGTCACCATAGGAATGCCTTGCTAGATTCCTATTGGCTATTGCAATTTGCATTAGCCAATAGCAAACTAGATATTGCACCCGTCCACTGCTGCAGTTCTCCATCAGGTCCCCACTAGTGATTGACAGCAGCAGAGGGCTGGTACAATAGCTAGTTTGCTATTGGCTATTGCAAAATGAAATAGCCTATAGGAATCTAGCAATGCATTCCTATGGCGAAAATGTTTTTGTTTTTTTGGGGTTTTTTGACGGCAGAACCAACTACCGGCCAATAGAAAACAGTTGGGCGGAGATAGCTGTCACTGCTAGCTCCGCACAATCGTTTTCTATTAATTTTTTTCTACTTTTTTAACTAGTAGAGTAGCCGCGAGTAGCCTGACGGAGGTTCGGCTTAGCCGATCCAGATGTTGGATCGGATGAGTCGAACTCCTTCTGCACTTCGGGTCGGCGGGAACATGCTGCGCATGTTCGGCCAACCCGAAGCCACATGAAGTCACCCAATGTACGGCTGATTTCAGCCGATATACGGCTGAATTAAGCCGTACCAGCCTTAAGTGAATAGCCGAACAGCGTTCGGCTCACTTCGCTTCAGGTCGGTCATTCACTCGGCTGCCTACAGCAGCTTAGTGAATAGACCCCATAATGTCAGCTCTTACCTATTGTTTGTTTTACAGGCAGTTAGTATTGCTGGTGCTTTTGGGATTATTAGGGTTAGATTCTTTCCATAGCTCAGTTCCCAAAATACTGGTGTGTGTGTCAGCCCTCCAGAGATTTGATATATTTTTATAATATCACATAAAGGGACAGTGCCAAAGGGTTCATATTACTTTGTAGAGTTAGAGGATGGGCCTGAAACCTAATGTAGTCCCCTAACCAATGTCAGAAGTGCACTCGGTGCTGCAGCCGGCCTTACTATAAATACCACTATAAATAAATCCTGAATTTATCAGAAGCTGGTAGTTGCTGCTTCTGAGCCAGTGACCCTAAAGTTGTACACTTGCTAATAGATAGTGTCACTTTAAGTAAACTTGTTTTATACTCATATCCCCTGCTTCGGGACTCTCTACGCTGAAAAATAGCCTTCTTATGCCTTCTTATGCCAAAAGATCCAAGTATTGTAACCTTGTGCTTATGTACAGCAGACACCTACCTAAAAATAACTTCTCAACCCCAATGTTAAAAGGAATCAAGATCCACAGGCTCTGACATGTTTCGCCAAAAAGGCTTAATCGTAGAGACATAGGGGTCTATTCATTAAGCTGCCGTAGGCAGCCGAGTGCATGACCGACCTGAAGTGAAGTGAGCCGAACACTGTTCGGCTATTCACTTCAGGCTGGTACGGCTGATTTCAGCAATACATCTACTTGCTTCACATGTTCGGGTCGGCCGAACATGCTTAGCATGTTTGGCCGACCCGAAGGGCAGAAGGAGTTCGACTCAGCCGATCCAACATCTGGATCGGCTGAGCCGAACCTCCGACAGGCTACTCACTGCTGTTCAGGCTATTCTTATAGATGCCGAACAGCAGTGAGTGAATAGCCGAATGCCGCTGAGCGGCATTCGGCTAGGCTGTTCTGCTCGGTCCCTCAGAGGGACCGAGCAGAACAGAAAAATAGTTTTAAAAGTTTTAAAAAAGTAAATAGAAAACCATTGTGCCGAGCTAGCAGTGACAGGTAGCTCCGCCCAATAGTTCTCTATTGTCCGGCGGCTCTGCTGCCGTCAAAAAAATACGGGGAAAAAACCCTGAGCTGTACGGGCTATCCTTGGGCCAAAGCTAGCCGAAGGATCGGCCGAAGCTACGGCTAGATGCTTCGGCAGCTTAGTGAATAGACTACATAGAGACAGTCTCAATGATTAGGCCTTTTTGGCGAAACATGTCAGAGCCTTTGGATCTTGTCATGCTTGTAACATTGTAGATTCCTGGCAATAAACCTTTTTACAGTGAGGCCCTGACTGTTTAGTGCGGCTTTACATACCTTGGAATACTGGTGACGGTCGTGGCGGGCCTCTGTACGCCAGCATCCGGCATTTTGGATAGAACTGATGAGTTTGTGCACACGAATGTGAGCGGTGTCCTTGTCACAAACTTTTCAACTGCTTTACCCTGTTAAATTTCTACCTAGGCCCCCTGGAAAACCTAGAACGTTCAGGTGTATTACCCCTATCTTCCTCAATGCAGCACTTGCTACTTGAGCAGCCAGGTACCAGCCAAGGGAACTATAAAATAGAGCAAACAGTGCCTCTGACTAAATATTTGTAAATCTTTACATTGGTTTATTTAAACATACAAAAACAGATCCAATTGTGTGATTAATTATATTTTTCCAAATTTGACTTACACTTTCTGTTTCAATCTGTTGTCCAGTTACATCTTGTTTGATAGTAAATAAATTGTATTTCTTTGCTCGCCAGGGGAACAAGAAGTGGACATGCAAGTGAAACAAACCCAAGTTTCAATCAATTTAAGTGCACAGGGGTGTTGGTGAAATAGCCAAAGGGTAAAATTAAAGATCAAGCTCCAACTCTCCAAAACAAGACAAGTGATTTATGCTCCTTAAAAGTGTGTGTATAGCTAAAATGAATGTAAATTTGGGATAGAATATGGAACAGTTAAACACCATGTCAGGTTATTTTTTTCTGTCTGTGTACCACTGGGTAAAATTTATTTCACTCCCTGTTCCTGGAACACATGTCTCCATTCCTCTGTGGCCTTAGAAATGTTAGTCAATTGGATTCTCGTTTGGTTCTATCCTCAAAGCAAAGAAGTTTGTGAGGACAAAGCACAGGTCCTCACGACTTGACAAATGGACAATCAACAAAATTCAAGTTTAGCAATACTGACAACAAAACTTGATTTTATTAATATACCCAAAACAAAGCAATAAAACATTGAATGATTAGAGAAAGGAAGGTTGCTTACAATTATAAGCAAAAAAAGGTTTAGGAACACTTTGAAATATGAATTTGCCACCAGAATGAATGCATTGATGTTGATGTTAATTAATCTGAGTCTCTAATAACTCTACATCAGGCAAACAACCCCAGAAAATGTTGGTGCCATTATTTCCATAAAAACAAGTAAATCCTTAGTTGTTTGTTTGTATATTCATTTATATTATATTTAAATATACTTTTTCATATAAGCCCATATACCATGTATTGTCTTTCTTGTTATCAGATAGCAAAATATACCCCCAGGTTGGGGTTTCTAATTTGTTATATTGTTACGGTGCCACAAATACCCATCTCAAATATCTCAACTCTACATGTCTCATAATCTTGAATTATCTGAACATTGGCTCGCTGCTTCAAGCCCCTTATTACCTTCAGGGTCACCAGGGACCTCTAATAAACCCCCCTGACAGGAATGACAGGTCATGAGCACCGCTAACCACAAATTGCTGCTCTGTTGGGTAAAAGGGGTTAACGCAGTATTCATCTCCATGTCATTGTGTTTTGCCTGCGGTGAAATGAGGCTGGTGGAAGTGAGACATTATGTGCTCCTTGACAAGCATTTTCTCATGAATTGCTGCCCCGCCACAATGGCATTTTGTCTCCTGTTTTGTCTCATTGTTCCCCAACATTCTTTCTGCACTTTCAAGGGGGATAGAAAGCTCCTGAATGGTAAAGAATGGGGAGAAAAGTGTCTTTTAAACTTTCAACCTTTCTTGGTGTTAGTTCCACACAGCCTGTAAATATGTCTTTATTATGGAAAGCAGTATTTGCCCTAGATTCCTACATGTAGTTATTCCGCTTGATGGTCTACTTCAAAACGAATCCGACTCAGTATTATTCATTGACTTCAGAAAGTCATTACTGCTGATTCTCTTGTATTAACAATGTACACTTACATCTGTGTCTGTGAAGATGCCCAAACACACACCAGAATGCCTTATACAGTGAAATGAATGGTTTACAGATATTACTAACAAACAGGATTTTTTTTTTTTACAATAAATAAGAGAATTCCTGGATCTAACCAACAACCAGCATCATCAAACTGCAAATCATATTCACTACACTGAAGTAATCCTCCACAGCAAATCAGTAGATTGCAGCACCAGAACCTTGTGCCATCGGAAGGGTTGGTCTTCAGCATAGAAGAGCCCGACTCAGGAGAGGTGAGTATGGAAACAATCTATTAGGTTTACACAAGTGTTAATGTTAGGGCTATGGTGTTAAGACTGGGGCTATAGGGAGGATTAGTGTGAGGGATAGTGTTAGGCATGGGGTTACAGGAAGGGTTAGTCTGGGGGTCATGGTTAGGGGTAGGGTGATAAGGAGGGTTAGTGAAAGGGTTAGTGTGAGGGATGGGGTTACAGGAAGGGTTAGTCTGGGGGTTATGGTTAGGGTGATAAGGAGGGTAATTGTTAGTTGTTACAGGAAGGTTTAGTCTGGGGGTTATGGTTAGAGGTAGGGTAATAAGGAGGGTTATTGAGAGGGTTAGTGTTAGGGATGGGCTTATAGGAAGGGTTAGTCTGGGGCTTATGGTTAGAGATAGGGTGATAAGGAGGGTTAGTGTTAAGGATGGGTTTATAGGCAGGGTTAGTGTTAGGGTTTGGATGAAGGAGAGGGGTATGGATGAGGTTAGTGTTAGGGTTTTAGAGACGATCTGTATGACGGTTAATGTTAGGGATGGGACTATAGGAGTTTTTGTAAGAATAAATAAAGTTAGTGCTGGGGTTTTAAGAAGGATTAGTTTGAGGGTCAATGTTAAGAGTAGGGGGGTGATAGGGAGAGGGGGTTAGTTTAATCAGGTTCTACTATTACACAGTGACTTGCTTCTAGCACTGCTGGCAGGGGTACGGAGCAGAGTGAACAAAGTGAGGACCTTATCAGTGTGGTGCTGTTCCTTCATTGTCCAATCACAGATTGAGGAGGGTCCATGACTAATTTGAATTATGAACTAAAATAGTGGTTCCTCTAGGCACAAGTATAAATGAGAGGAAGGCGGTTTATGTGTATATGTGTGTGTGTGTGTGTGTTACTTTTATTTAAACAATTAAAAACAATTCTTCCACAATCAGCTGCACGAGACCGGTATCCATAAAATCCAGTTTTATTGTAGTAAGTTCCATCTAAAATGTAACATGTACAGCATATACATCACCAAGGGATCTCTCCAACTCCAGCGCATCTTACGATGGAAGGTTTCAGGCCCAATGCTATCAATTTAGTTTGTTAATTCGCACACGACCCTATCATCACAGTGATTCCTAAATTGTAATGCGTAAATAGGTATTGCATGGTACATGACCATCATTAGAAAACACAGTATTAAGAAATGTACAAACCTCAATTTTTTTTATTTCGAAGTATATGTACAGAATCCCTCTTCCCCTTCTGTATGCCCCCGAGTACAAATCTCATACATAAGTATATAAAGAAATGTGCGTAATAGATTTTGCTCCACAGTATCTGTGGAATTCTTGTAACATTTAAGGGAAAAAATCTATATTATTGAGTTTCACGGAACATATCTGCCGGTTGAAATCCACAGTTCAATCATGGTATACATAAGTGCTTCAAATACTCAATAGAAATTCATTTATTGAGGCATTATGGAGATTGGCATCTTATCCGATGGTTGGATCACAATCGAGGTCCTTTGTTGTGGGGTGAACAGTGGTGGCAAGGCGCCATTCCATACACTCCCTTGATAGATGGGTTCCCCACATAATTTTATTTTTGTCTGTGTTCACATGTATGAACGCGATGAACAAACTGAGGACCTGTCCACGGACTCTTGCTAGATAGATGTGGTTCTGCATTGCACACAAAGGGCCTATTTTGGATAAAGGCTCTAATTCCATTTGTGCCGCTTGGATATCACAGGCCTTTTTTTTTTTTTTTTCCACACTTGAGTTTTATTAGATTATTCCTTCGAGATGGCTTCTGTTTCCTCCCAGACGCGTGGTGGAAGGCTGGTGTAGCAGTTGGCCTATAGTTTAAATAATCAAATTAACCATTTGGTACAAGTTTTAGCGAGGGCTCGCATGTAGAAAGCACAGCTCGAACAAAACAGTGGGCTGGGACCTGTCAGGCAGCAATAAGCTCTCCTCTACTTTCATCCTTAGAGGAGATTTCACATGGCAACAATGGATCTAACACTGAAAAACAAACCTACAGATACCACAAAGGGAGAAATGAAGTCCAGAGCACATTTGCTCACCGAACCATGGTAAAAAGGCTGATAGAGGGAGGACCAGAAATAATTCATTGGAAAGGAATAGAGTGAGGTGTCTGACAAGAGAGGTCCGTGTATATATATGTATATATACTATAAATATACTGTATATAGATCTCGATATAGATCTATCTATATTATATACTGTATATATAATTGCCTAGAGGGGGGATGTTATGCCCTTGTCCTGTAGACTTATCTAAGCTCTTTTGATTTACTTTGTACACATTTTTTACAAATTACACTGAAGCCTGTACTAGATCACACAAAGTAAGTAGAAGTAGGCTTTAACCCTGAAAGCAAAGGATGAGAACAGAGTTGTAGCGGTGATTAAAACAATCCATAAACCACTTTTTACAGTAGCTAAGCAATCAGCAGTGGAAAATCAGTAGTATTCTGGCCAAGAAAGATGCCTAATGGTAGTCAAACATGAAGATATGATCAGACTGCCCTCTAGTGTCTATGGCTAGCTTAAACCTGTGGACTCTGTATGGGAGAATCATGGAGGCTGTCACTGCTAAATTCTCCTTTAGTTCCATATCATGATGAAGCTTTGACTTGCTTTCTGAGTATTGCACCTGTAATAAGTGTGGGGACAAGAATTTCTGACACCCATTTGCAGCATGCTTGATCCATGTGTGACTCAAACATACGTACGTCAGAAACAGCCAGGCAGCTAGCAATTGTAGCTCTCATAAATCCCTTTCAACAGTGTCATTTTAATGCAAAGCTTAAAGAGAGCTCTCTGCCCCTCCCACCTATACTGACCTTCCCAATCCATTGCCACACTGGAGAGGCCTCAAAACATGGGCCTGAGCAGCCAATCACCAGGCTCGACCACTGTCATGTGAGAGAGGGGGTGACAACATCAACCATGTGTAAGCTCTGACAGCATCCAACATAGAGCTTATACAGGAACGAAGCAGAGAGGTAAATTTAATTGGGTCAAGGGGTTGACTTTTAAGAGACCCATTACTTTACTCTAAATGGGCAAAGTGACAGAATCTCTTAAAGAGGAACATACGTACCTAATTGAGCACAGAGCAGGTATCTCCAGGTGCTTATGTGGTCCTTCCTCATAGCACACCCAGAACATACATGTGCTTTAAAATACACTTATTGCTTGGTTCAATGGGGCACAAACCTGGCCCTGCCCCTGCCCCTGCCCCTATGACCTTTCAACGCTAGTATTCAAAAAATCAAGCACTCAATATATCCCAAACAGTTCAAATCCCAATTTTTTACGCCACTTAGCTCCCAGGCAATTTGTTCGCCAAGCCCTGTGTGAGCCACACAGGCCCTACTGGCCTATTACAGTGATTGGCAGTCTTATTAGCCAATAGTGACTCTTAGGAAAGGGGAAAGGGCTGGATCCAGTAGTTAGCTTATTTCAGAGCATCCAGGAGCAGTTGGAGGTGTCAGTTTTTTTACTCACAGCATAGGAATAGGCGAATATGTGATACCTAAAGTGTATGAAACCCAACACTAATAATTAACTTTTTGTGTTATGGAGATAAGGAGAGTTGGAGGTGTTCCATAGTCCTAAACCACTGCTCCTCTAGAGATAGAGAACAGTGAGTGTTGTCACCCTAAGGAAGGAAATGTGTTACTAGCAGGATTACCAGGTAAATAAAAATCTGAAAAATGAATGCAGCCACCACATCTAAAGAGTGGTATGCTGCAATATAGTATGTTTGTACTTAGGTAAAAGGTTTGCTTTAGAAAGTCCAGAGGGTTACAGCTAGACATGGACATGGATCAGATCAAAACAATCAGATTATATGTCCATATCTGACTGTCTTAAGCCACTATCACAGCCTCAAAACTGCTAATTTTCCACAGCTGATTTTCTCTACATCGGAATTATAGTTTTTTCTAAATATACAGGTGAAAGACGTCAGCTTACAATATACCTAAAACCAAGACAGCCAAAACAGAATATGTGAAACCAATATTTTTTTAAATGGTCCATAGAGTAGGGAATGGTTAAAACCCCTGCCCAGTTTTTTGCTGTCTGTGTCCAATTAGGGAGCTTTGTCTTCACTTCCTGTCTCAGAGACTCAAAAAAATGTAGAGGAAAAGACATCAAAACTATCTTCAATGGAAGATTTCCAAGGCTGTTCAAGTGAATTTTGGATTTCCCATCACTTTCAGTTCCAGTTACAACGGTCACCAGGACAAACATAGAGGCTGATTTCACTCCCTATATCTAAGGTAAAGTAATTAATGCATAAAGATTAAAAAAGAACCCTCTAAAGTTCAGTTTCATTCTATTTCTTACAACATAGAAACACCTGCTGTTAGTTCACATTAGAGAGCTGGCACCCTGCCAAGATTTGCTATCATAGGGAAAAAAAGCTAAGATTTCAATGTTTGTGTTGAAAACTTTGGAAATACATTTCTCCAGAATGTCTATAGCCACAGAGGTGATTGAGGGCTTCTTTTGAAGTGTTTTCACTAGTTGTTCAAAATATGAAAATACTCTAGTGTGCTTAGTCTGGGCACAGGTTCACATTAATCTACTCTGTGTGTTACTGCATTAAAAACTTTGGTGTCAATTGTAATTATCTATACATATGGGATAAGGTATATTTCATCCACATCTGATTGCAAGCAATGGATTCTCTGCAATAAAGAGTGGTGGCTATGGGACCCAGGCTGCACGGGTTGGGATTGGGAACAGCAGTTTTATTATTCATCGCAAAAAAATACATACTTTTTACTAAAAATATTCATGTGATTTGGTAAGGCCCGATAATCAAATCAAAAGTGGACTGCAATGTATCCCTAAGAGCGGCCGCATGTAAGCAGATGTGCATCTGTTCACATTCAGCTTTGGCAGACTGAATACATAAGCTGACATCCAGGTCCACTTTTACTGACCCGACCTGATGTGGGCAGATATAGGCAGACACAAGTCAGTTCACATCCGGATGCATATATGGATCACACGGTTCTATTTTACCTCTATCACAAGATGAAAGAAAAAACTGAATTTACACAGATATCAAACATTCGTTCTGACCTGACTCAGCAGGGGATCAATCTAGGACCCCCTAATAAGACGAAATGGAGGGTGCACATGTAAAGGGGGCCTAATACTGATATGTGTCTTACTTATTCATTTAAACAATTCATTTTAATGAAAGGTCCTCTTTAAACCCATTGCTCTACCTCCAGAAATGGATAACAGACATCTAATCAGAAATTTGCTAGAAATTCAGCGGCCACAGTTTTCTGAAATGTTAGAAGTCAAATAAACACTAATTCAGAACACCATATTTATTATTATTATTATTATTATTATTATTATTTCTATAGAAACAACACAAACTATGAAATCTATAAAGCTGTCATTTAACTAAACTCTATCTGATTAGCTAGACTTTTATTGTCCAAAAAGGAAAAACTTTGCCCAACAGAAAAACCTGTGTGATTACAATCAGGGAAGAAGGCCAAGGAGAAGGTAACAAATGTGAAAATAAAAGATGGAAAAGCTGCTAAAAATCACAATGGATTTATAATGATAATGCAACCCACAGGCTCCAGTTATCTACTGGGGATTTCAGAAGGGGTATATCCGTGCCATGGCACATCTTGGAGTTTTGGAGTTGCTTTCACCAATGTTGGAGCATTCACAAATCTCCAGTCATATTCTTTATAATATAAAATCTTTTAATTCAGTAAAGAGTGTAAGGATCACATTTAACATCCACAGTAGGTTTACAAGTCTGGGAAATCAAATGCTGAGATCACACCACCAAAACATTGTGACACTTTGGAGGTTTAACAATAACTGGCTTGCTGGTTTTAGATGAACTGATCCATTAAAGATACACTCCAGTCAAAATTGAAGCCAATCCCTGAAAACATGCATATGACATAGCCCACTCAGGGCTTTGTTTTTTATGTTTTCATAGCTGCACTGCATTAGACCACCACACTGCTCAAAACTGCATATTCTAGGAAGACAAGCTACTGAGCCATGTGAATATGCAACACAGAAATTCCCAGTCTCCTTCCTTGTTGACTTCTCTAAGTAGGGAACACATCTGTAGAGGTACTCAGATGCACATGTGGGATCTTCCTGGAATATAAATGCAATGAACAGCATAAAACCCACATTAAGGTAAATTGAGAGAATTTTCGGAATTAGCAGTAGTAGTATCTTCAACGAAAGACAGTTCACTGACATATTGCCTGACTCCTCAATGACTGCAGGGTTTATATTCATACTGCAGACAGTGGTGGCTACACTTGTTCGAGCAGGAGCAGCTACCATGTGAAATGAGCAGTAACCCATATCAACCAGATTTCTCTGGAGAAGATCAATGATAGATACATTTTGATTGTGTATAGGTTAGTGTGCTTCGCACATTACTGCTTTTAGCGCTGAATAAACCTGTATGTGCTCATTTTTCAGAGTGCAAATAGAGCGAGAAGCATTTTATCTGGCACCCCAAACATGTAATTGTAATATTTCGGGCCATTTTTATAATTGTTTTGTTTATTTTACTAGTACATTTTTAGATTTTTCCCTGCGTCAATTGTTGGCCTTGCAATTAATTGAAATCGCAAGGCCACAAAATAATAGAAAAATTATTGCTTTTTATGACACACTTCTTTTCTCTGTTTTGTCCTGTATTGCCCATTTTATGGATGCTTGAAATAATAGGTCATGCCGGAGACAGGATGGTGTAGCTACTTAGAAACAGACTTGAAAGGCTTAGCTGCTGTATGGTAAAATGAGTGGTGAAAGTACCCAGATCAGATTTATACAAATAATTCACTGAAAAATGGTAAAATATCAGTTTTGACTATTGCCTCAATGTTAAAACTTAACTAATTAAACTGATCAGCCAAATCCAATCATGACACTTCACTTTAAAGTCTTACACATGCATTCTTTATTTACGCTTTATTTCTTTGTTTATTCTTTCTTTATTTATTTGATTGCATTCTTTATTTGATGAACAAACAAACCTGAGAGCAGGTACTTGCCACTTAGTAAGCGGGGATTCAACGATAAGATAATATGAATATAGAAAGACATGTATATGAACATAGGGACAGAATTCAATGATAAGGAAATGAAAAAAGGAAGGTGTATATATGAACACTGGAAATGTATACCAATTGTGAACTCTGGCAGGCTGTACTCTGAAATGAAGAGAACAATGAAGGATGATTAGTTAATGTTAGAATCTGGACATTTCTGAGGAAGGAAAAGCAGATCAGCTTCTTGTGAACAATGACTGGCTATGATAACCACTCATATATTCTGGATATTGTGTTCTGAAGGATATATCACAAAACAAGCACAAAGAAGAGTGAGGCATGATGGGAAAATAAGAGGATAAACAATTGAAACAGCAGAATTTTAAAGACAGTGAGAGAGAGGGAGATAGAAGATGAGAGAGATATGGTATAAACAATATCTTATATATATATTCACAGAATTTGTCACCAACCAAAACACTGACACATGAAACAATTGTGTTTTTAATTGAAATAAGACAGGTTTGCATTCATTTGTAGGTAGGATTTAAATTATGTATTTACCAACGTTTCTTTTGAGCATATAAACTATAACACAACAACAAATTTAGAAATATAATATATAAAGAGCAATATGTAACAGAACACAAACTACACATGTCATTTCATTTGTATTTATTTGATAAGGAAATTACAGAAATGCCTTGCAGAACAATCAGATATACACAGAATTGCTGTTTGTTCTATTTGTGTAAAATTTAAATTGGACCATAATACTTTAGAGAGCAGTCTGATCACCAAGTTCATGGTAATATAGTAATGCATTAAAAAAATGCATTTGTAATAAATAAATAACATCTAGTTACAAAATATTTTCAGAAGCAAGGTACAAACTGAAATATTATATATATAGATCTATATATATCTATATAGATCTATATATATATAGATCTATATAGATATATATAGATCTATATATATACTATATATAGTATAGTACCTATTCAGTCAGTGACTTTTTTCATTGTTCTATTGTTATATTTGCTCTCACCACAATTTTTAAGCAATTTATTTTATTATTTTCTTTTTAAATAAAACACCGTTTGATATTGTTATATTTGATTATGTTATGTTATGCTCATCATTTTATGTAAAAAAAACATAAAAGCTCAATTTAAGGTATTTTGAAGGTCTATTTATAGCACACACACACAGGTTAGAAAATAATAAATATGATCAGAGATTAATCTGAAACAACTGCTGCATTTTATCTTCCTATATTTACTACAATGTTGTTAAACTATAAATAGAAATATTCATCCATACAGTGTTATTCACCATACAGGTAGGCTCAGATGGCTTTTTCTGGCATGACAATTGAAGACCAGCCCATCAAATGGTTAGGATAGTAGAAAAGCTTACTATTTGACATTCTTTGTCAGTAAAGAAGAATCCATTAGTTGCTGCAGAGGTGAATAGACCCCCTGACTAAAATGTGCATTGATATTCATGAGGAGCAGGATACATAAAGATAAATTCTTGCTGTAAGTGCATTCGGATTCACATCCGTCTTTGCAGGCCTTTGCACTGGGACTACTGAAGACTGATGTCTCTGCTGCTATTCTCTCCTGCTGTCTGGCCACCAGAAAAGAAAAATAAAAGACATGAAGAATCCTGCAATTTGTCACCAAAACTGCGTTCCCATTTATTTTCATCCCATCACTGCCACCACGTTACTCCCCAGCAGCCTGCAAGCCTTTATTCTTGATCAAATCCACATTGTGCATCAGGCCATAGCAATAAAGCAATCAACTTATGTCATAAAACTCTCAGTGCTGGCCACAAAACTTTATGAATGATGGTGGCTGCAAAGTGCCATCTTTGTTAAGGACAAGGACTCTTGTGAGTGATGTGATCAAATGCCAGGACACACCAGGAGCTTTAAAAAAAAGTGTCATCTTAATGTGCTTGTTTTTGTCTATTGAATCTGAATGAACCTGGAAAGCACTGTACAGCTTAAATACCCCCATTAAGCCTTTATGAGTTTGTTACTTTAATTATGGACTTGTTACAGACCACATAAAGGGGGTAATGAATGCAGCTGAACTAATTATCCACATGTTAGGATCATGTAAAATACCCAGCATTTGTTTACAAGGAGTTGTATGGGGGTTTTTTTTCCTGCCTTGCAGAGAGCCTCCCTCACCAGCAGCCTCGGAAATAAGGCAAATCTAGATGGATTTCAGTGTCTTGCTTCTGCCCAAGCTGCTGATCTGCTGCAAATAACTCCAAAATGAAATTGTGTGTAGGGGGAAATGAAGAGAATAATGAATGTTTTCTTCCTCACAAGAACCTCCCCAGGCAGCAGGATGGGGAAGATCATCTATGTGCAATCATGTCACTTGCTGGGTAATTTAAGGCAGGACAGAAGGGCTGCGTGCAGAGAGGGCACGGAGGGGCAAATGTTAGGAGCGGGGCTACTCAGTGGGCATCTCTACACCGATGCTATATGTGATATCCAGCAAAGGCAATGCTGAGAACAATGCTATGCAAAATGAGGGTAAGGAGAGAGGACTGGAGAGGTGATAGGAGCTATGATCATGTTCTTATTACTGCAGTTATTAGAGGGAACACTACTAAAAAATAAAGCAACAGCATATTTAGTGATTATGGTGGTAATAGCAGTAATAATAAAAACAATATTACTTTCTACTGAAAAATAAAGCAACAGCATATTTAGTGATTATGGTGGTAATAGCAGTAATAATAAAAACAATATTACTTTCTACTGAAAAATAAAGCAACAGCATATTTAGTGATTATGGTGGTAATAGCAGTAATAATAAAAACAATATTACTTTCTACTGAAAAATAAAGCAACAGCATATTTAGTGATTGTGGTGGTAATTTCAGTAATATTAATGAGAATATTAATACTGAAAATAATGGGATTTATAATTTGCTGTGTAAATATTGGTATTTACAGCAGAAAAAGGACAACCTAGTCATTCAAAAGATGCAATAAACCAAATAATGCTAATAAAAATAATAATGTCAATTAAGGCATAAAAAGGATAAACTATAGACATTAAAAAGGTGAAGTAAACCCAATAATATCATAAATATAAAAATGTACTGAGTAAATAATGTTAATTACAGCAGACAAATTATAAACTAGACATTAAAAAGGTGCAATTAAAACAATAATATAATAATATATATTAAATGAACATGCATCAACGATACAATTTCCAGGCATCGGCTATGTGGGATCTGCTCTGACCCAGTGTGCAGTGTGCAGACTCTGCAGAGAAGAGACTTGCCTTGGTTCACCTGCTATTAAAGTGCCAGCTTTGCTGCCAGGCTGATGTGAGTCCTCAGGGCCTCCTGAGGAAGGAGTTCCCAGCCGTGCCCTGGCCATGGTGCTGAGCCCGGCGCTGAACCTCTATGCCATCCCTACCTGCACTGAAGGGACAAGCACTGGTGTAGGTCAGTGTGACCCTGATCATAAAAGTTTTTTTTTTTTTGTTGCCTGTTTACATAAGGCCTGCAGGGGAGCAAGAAAAAGGAGTCAACATCAACAAGACGGCATCTCAATTTATTGCCAAAGGTATATATGATGGGTTGAAATGGCTTAAAAGCTGGGGGGAAATTGGATCAGGGAGAATCGTCACCCAACTTTCATTATTTGCACAGAGTGTGATTGAATTAAAGGGCAGGGAGCTGGTTAGAATGGAGGATGGAGGGCTCGCTACGTAATGGTGTGCTATTAAATTCTAATTAGAGATGCAGGGAATCAATGATAGGGAGGTTGGACAGCTAGGTCCCCCCAGTGCCAGCCCAATAGACTGATGAGTTATTGTCATGTAAAAAGCGCCAGCAATAAGACCAACCGCTTTGCTATTGTCCAAGTGGAAAGAGCCAAGTTTATTATGAGCACTATATGCTCTAGAGACCTCAGGCAAGGCATCTCATAGGAGGCTTTTTCATAAAACTAGGCTCTGCTGCTAGTAAGGAGGCCAGTGCTGAAGCAGGCGTGGAACAGAGCACATCAGCAGCACACAGCCACCTCCTCCTCCAGCTAGTCTATTTCTTTCCCTCTTTGGTGAGCCTTCCAGAGCCTTTTCAATGTATAAAATGGAATATTCTTACCTCAATTCCTCTGCCTACGAGTCATGTATGGCTGGCATGGACACCTCCAGCCTGGCATCAGCCTATGCTGACTTCAGCTCGTGCAGCCAAGCCAGTGGCTTCCAGTACAACCCCATCAGGACCACTTTTGGGGCCACCTCCGGCTGCCCATCCCTCACCCCCGGATCCTGCAGCCTTGGCACTCTCAGGGACCACCAGAGCAGCCCCTATGCAGCAGGTAAGTGGCTTGTGCAAGTCTTCCCTTCCCTGCGAGGAAGCAGTCCCTTCTTCCCTCGTATATAGGAATCCTTGATTGCATTTGAAAATGGAAATGTGTTTAGTATTTACCAAACCAAATTTGCTTACACAAATGAAAGAATTTATCACGTTAGAAGCGATTGCAGGCGAGGCGTAATTCAGTTACAGGGTTACACTATCCTAGTCACACCCGAACCGCCAACAAAATTATCTTAAGCTGCCAAAATGATAGGCATAATTTATTTACTCCGGGATGAGACGTAAAGCCTAGCAAATAATTAGATAACCCGAGAGAAAAACTCATCATCGCGCAGGCACTGTCCTAAAATACAGGGACTTCACTGGCCACCGACTAGACTGCCAGCGCTGCCCCTTACCACCCACCTACCAAGCATGGACATTGTTCCTGGCACCACAGTCCTTCTCACCCCTGGATATGGGCCACTAGTCCACACTGATACTAGGGAAAGATAGACAGAGATAGATAGATAGATAGATAGATAGATAGATAGATAGATAGATAGATAGATAGATAGATAGATAGATAGATAGATAGATAGATGTTTTGGCATGAAATGTAGAACTTGGTACAGTACATGGTTATATTACCTATATTGCTATAGCTCTTTATTTATTTTCAGTATTATCTTGTTTTTATTATTCTGATAGTAACATATATTTGTTTTGGTACACTACTAAAGCTTTCTTTCTTACTTTCTTTCTTCCTTTCTTTCTTTCTTATCTCTCGCTCTCTTTCTTTCCTTCGTTCCTTCCTTCCTTCTTTTCTTCTTTTCTTTCTCTTTCTGTCTTTCTTTTTCTTTCTTTCTTTCTTTCTTCCTTTCTTTCCTTCCTTTCTTTCTTTCTTTCTTTCTTTCTTTCTTTCTTTCTTTCTTTCTTTCTTACTTTCTCTCTTCTATTTATTTATTTACTTACTTATTGAGTTCCTATTTCTATTTCTTTCTTTCTTTTTTCTTCCTTCCTTCCTTCATTCTTTCTTTCTTTCTTTCTCTTTCTTTCTTTCTCTCTTTTATTTATTTACTTATTGAGTTAAAGATGAGTTGAATGATAAAACGAGGGATTCATCCAGTACAGAGCACTTCTTGTATTTGTATTACTTTGGTGTTGGTCCCCTGCAATGGTTGTATTCTAACCCCTCTGGGCTTTGTGCTTTTGCTTTTCGCAGTGCCTTACAAGCTGTTCACTGATCACGGCGGGCTGAATGAGAAGAGGAAGCAGAGGAGGATAAGGACCACATTCACCAGCGCCCAACTGAAAGAACTGGAAAGAGTGTTCGCTGAGACCCATTATCCAGATATCTACACCCGGGAGGAGCTGGCCCTCAAGATAGACCTGACTGAGGCCAGAGTGCAGGTATATATTGTGACATGTTACATTGTCCTGACACCTTCCTGAATGGGGATGGCCA
>NW_017306292.1:1400056-1400438 GCF_000935625.1 Nanorana parkeri | reverse complement strand
TTGTAACACGGCACATTGAGCAACACAGCAACCAATGAGAAATCAGTAATTTACTGCTGAGTGTAGTATGACTACACAGAGCTGACTTCTGATTGGTTGTTGTGAATTGCTGCACATCATGGCTTATTGCACCTTGTTATTAAATGGAGGCTGTGCTGTGACATTACCTGCTGGGTATATGGATGTGCTTTATCTAATGAATGCTTTTCTTTTTTTTCCCCCTGCCTCCTCTCTTCTCATCACCATCCATTGCCATCCCATGGTATCCTCACTGGCCATACCCGCTTATCAGGTCTGGTTCCAGAACCGCCGGGCCAAGTTCCGCAAACAGGAGAGAGCAGCAGCTGCCGCAGCCGCCGCAGCCAAGAACGGCTCCTCGGGG
>NW_017306292.1:1392563-1399645 GCF_000935625.1 Nanorana parkeri | reverse complement strand
AGAAGTCAGACTCCTCGCGGGAGGATGACAACAAAGACAACAAAATCACCGACCCTGACAGCACTGGGGGCCCAGGTAACAACCCCAACCCCACCCCGAGCTGCGGAGGAGGCCCCAGCCCTACGGGCTCCCAGGGCACAGTGGGGCCCCAGGAACAAGTCAAAGGTGGAGTGCAAGGTTCTGCGGGTCTGACGTCAGCATCGGTGGTCGGGGCCTCTGGAGGGGCACAAGGCTGGGCAACCGGTCCAGGAGGCACCATCACCTCTATCCCTGACTCCTTAGGAGGTCCATTCGCCAGCGTCTTATCATCCCTGCAGAGACCCAATACTACCAAACCCAGCCTAGTGAAGGGCATGTTCTGAACGGGCCCATCATCGGTATTAGTTCCGCTGCCTGTACTCACAACGACCTGACCACATGGACTGCCAAGGACAGCTCAGCACCTGTATAGGTGTCCTCAGGCCTGGGCAGCTTCTGGATAAGCATGATGAGTGCAGACTCCAGCACCAAGGACCACTGACTGCTACCAGCCACCGGGTGTGGCCAGGGTGCCAATGGGCTAAGCACCCAGCAGATTCAATGTAGACTGCCTGAACCATCCATCCACCATGCCAATGGTGTGTACAGAGACCGGCCCAGGGCAGAGCAAGGCTTCCCCTAAGTCGTGCTGCCTCTGTGACCCCCTTCTACCTGCCCTGGCCTGCCACATCTCCACTGCCCACCCTCCCCAGTCATATATTTATTTATCACAATGATTTGCACTGTGTTGCAGGCACTGCCTGTCTCTTACAGGACTGTCACGTCTCCTCCGGGTGAAATAATAACCTATTTATTACTTGTTTCAATTTCAGAAATTATTTTTCGTTTTTTTATTATGATGATGATGATGATGATGATTATTATTATTAATATTATTTCATGGCACAACGAACCTAGCTATTAGTTGTATGTTGGAGGTATGCTTTCTATTTTCTGTCTTTCTACAGCAGTGTTCTGTGACAGTCGTATGGTGTTAATAGCAGTACACATTTGTCGACAATTGTTGGAGTAAATAATGTGTTCAATGTCTTTATGGGGATAATGAGGATCTCAGTGGCCCCTGTTCTGTTTGTTTGATCACTGGGTCCTTCCACACTTTCTGTTCTGTTCTGGCCCAGCTGCATGTCGTCTGTTATTTTCCAGCTCCCTCCATCACCTTCTTTCTGTGTAGCTCTATGAATGTCTGTGCTGGGAAGACACGACTCCTACGTGGGCGATGTTTTCCAGCACACAAGTGTGCCATCTTCTTGATTGTTCCTAATAAAACGGAAGAAAAACCTCAACAAGTCGCTTTGTGTCGTGTTTACCCAAGGATGGAAACAGAGAAACCTGATGTCACAATACATGAGAAAAGGGTCTATCATCTATCTATCTATCTATCTATTAAAGTCAGACATAGCACATACATACTGTATATAAGTAAAGAGAGAAAAAGAAAGCTACATTTTCACTGTTTACACAGAATAACTAATGTTAAGATACTCATTGTGAAAACATATTACAGGAATATATAGGTATTTCCCACATCGGTTAAGATTCAAAATAGTTAGCCAGATTGTAGATATAAATATAAAAAGAAAGACATAGAGAACGGTAAAGGGATAGATATATTTATATACTGATTTTTTTTTGTGTAATTCCCACATCTGTTAAAAATAAAATTAAATCGATTATATATATACATGTATATAGAGATAGAAAGAAAGAGAGAAGGATACATATAGATATATCTAGATATATCTAGATATATCTAGATATCTAGATCTAGATATCTAGATATATATAGATATATATCTTTTATCGATATATAGAGAGAGATTTTTACTGCTTACATAGAATCCCAAATGTTATCTGTACATTGCCAAAATGCAATTCAGTTTTCCTTTCATCTAACAATAAAAAAAATAGGTAAGCAGATTTTTATACTTAACACAACCAGAAAGGATTGATATTTACTGTATACAATTGTACACACGCAATTTATGTCACTAAACGCAATATCTATACACCGAGTGTCTTATGTTAGGGGAGAATAGATTCTGTTATCATTTTTGATGCTTAAGAATTTTTCGTGCGGTGTGATATCTAGGGTTCGGTATCACGGATTCTATATTACAGAATGGAGGAAGACGATCGGAAAAATAACCGTCTCCTTTGAAGAATGTGAAGATTGTGGTTTGTAGAAGATTTGCATACATGGAAGTGATCGGATGAGGGTCTGTCAGTGTAGGACCCCCCACCTCCATTCCATGACACTCTCCAGACACATCTCTTGATGAGGGGACCATACTAGGGAGAGTTTTGTACGCAGCAATCATGGACGCTACATCTAAGATATCGAATGTAATAATAATACTAATACCAACAACAACAATAATAATAATAATAATAATAATAATAATATCAATACAAATAATAAGAATAAGAATAACAATAATAATATTTTTTTTTTGATAAAAACAATATTCAGCAAGCAGAAGATTTGTGCATCGTCTGTTTTTTTTGTATCATATTGGGCATGTTTTATCCATCCATATATTAACAAGCAGTGTCCTGATAGTGCTGGGCATTCTACCGTCTTTATCTTACGCTAAATACATCAACATTAAAAACCATTAAAAATTCCTTGCAAGATTCAATTAAAAAAAAACAACAATATTTTTCGTGTTTTCTACGTCCCAGTGTCAATGTTATGCATAAAAAAATCATGTTATACGTAAAAGAGGTTTAGTATGTTTTGATAAATACCTATAAAGTGTCTAAGTATCTGAGATTAGTGGTAATAATTCCGCAGATTGCACAGACTAGGTCCTAGGATGATACATTGTAGCAGGTTTACTAAAGGAGTAGTGAATGTTCACAGTGTGCCAGTATTCACTTGTTCTCTTTATGTGTAGAGAGAAGGAAGGGCTTGGACTTGATAAAAGTCTCATTGTGCTCAGTGGACACCCTTTATTTCTCTACTAAATCAGCTGATTGTATAACACCGAACGGTAATGAGGAACTATTACACAGCATCTGTAAGTATCATAGGTACAAGGTCAGGGGCCTCATTATCCAATCAGCTTCTCCAGTGATCTGGAACAAGGATGTAGCCAGTTATGTCTGACAAATCTTAACTACCATCCAGCAAGTCCTGGTACCAGGTCAGTGACTCACTGTAGGAAACCGAGGATCAGGATGACTATACCCAACTCTGAATCTTTGAAACACAGAGAATCAGAAATGGCAACAACGATCACTTTCAATCTGAACCTAATCACTGAGGTGTTTCTCATCTCAGGATAAGATAGCCTTTTATTGTCAGATCAATATCTCAGGGTGAAATGGCAGTCTTTGTTCTCTGAATGACAGTCATTGCCCTCCTCATAGTGATCACACTATGAAAATAGATGGAGAGTTGCTGTTGGCTGTTCATCATCTGTAATGTTTCTCTATGAGCCCCACTTAACTTCTAGAGCAGATCTGTAATTATTATCATCTCAGTGAGGAGGGTAACACAGAAGGACTGCTGCCCTTACTCAGTATGGCTGCTATAGAATGGGCCAATATTTAAGGGATGTAAACATGGGCTATGTGGGGCCCATGAGGGATGCAGTGACAGGATCTTCAAACTGTCATTTCATAAAAAGGTTTACCATATTGGAACATTTCTTTGTGACCTTGAGACAATTATCCCTTTAATGTGAAGTAAAAAAAAAAAAAAGCGCATTTGACCATTAACACCCTTATTGGTTAAAAAAAATGCTGCAAGTGCCAACAGCTCACAACTAGGAGGGATGGAGAGGGAATGTGAATACCTGTTGATCTTTGGTGAGATGCTCTGCATGCGCAGGCCAATATATTTCTTCCAGACCCCAAACCCACTGCAGGAGACAGTATGAGAGGAAATTATCAAAACTGGAGCAGACAAAATCTGGAGCAGCTGTGCATGGCAACCAATCATCTTCTCTCTTTCATTTTCAAATCTTAACTGACCAAACTAAAGAGAGAAGCTGATTGGTTGCCACGCACAGGTGCTCCAGATTGTGTCTGCTCCAGTGTTAATAAATCCCCCCCCCCCAATGTATTTCAGGGGTGCCCTGCAGCACACATTTTACTGCTGCTGCCTGCTTTAAGGCTCTGGTCTCTTTTATGTTGGGATACTAACACCTTTCTAAAACACACGAATCAATTGATAGTAAAGAACATTTGCATTGACCTTTAGAATGATCAGATGTTTGCTTTTATCCTCTAACCTGCAAAAATAACAGTTGGTTTGTGTAGGAGTGCTACAGGTAAGATCCTTGTTTTTGTTCTTAAAGCTGGCCACACACGTCTGATTGTAGTATCTCTATACAATCTGCTTTATATTGAAGGAAACCATAAAACTACGTGGGCTACCATTCCCGACTTCTGGACCTCTCAAAATGCCACCTGCCTGGCTGTCACCTTGTCTTATTCTTTTCAATCGCTGACCAAGACGAAGTATGCAAATGTAGATTTTAAATTCACAATATAATCATAGTGTTAATAGTACTAGAGTGCAATCTAAATTGCCATTGCAGTTCTATCAACAACAAAAGTGTAAAAATATACAAAATATATACGAAAATATACAAATAAATGCCAAAATAAAAACGCTATCAAATAAAGCGCTAAATCACCCCACATACCTCAGTTATATCTGCAAAAATCCTTTAAGATAAAGTGCTAAGTGGCATAAATATTAATTAAAAAAAAACAAAACAAAACCGACAAATGCAAAGTGAATTAAAAAAAATATAAAATAGTAAGCATACTATATATCAATATAAGATGGTACACAGTTCATGTGCAAAAATAAAGGGGGGAATTGTGTAAAAGTCTGTTTAATCAGAGAATCTTCTTCACTCATCAGAGAATCTTCTTCACTCATCAGAGAATATTCCATAAACTGCTACCCAAAGACGAACCCACAATTGGAGTCTCATCAGATATGTTAGAAAAATAACATAAATAAGCAGGTCAAGCGATCAAACTGCTTTTCAGTATGTAAATCCAGTCTCTCTGGAGTGATTCAGCGCTGTATGTTGTTGCTTTTAGATATGTATTTTACCCTCTTACACTTTGCTGATTAATTCTGATCTACATCGAGCATAGAGACTCAATAAGCACTGGAAACAGAGAATGAACATATGAGCCAGGCAACTAGCAATTTCAGAAGAAGGTTGCCAATGTTCAATTCCATCCAACAATAGGCAATGTACTACCACGTGAGGGGAAATAACTGAGTTTAATTGTTTTTATGCTGGTTTTGATTATAAGTCTTTTGTAGGAAATAAATTATGTTCATCATAAAACACACCTATGTGCCTCATATAAACCCCACGAAATACATGGTTTTGGAATGTTAGATTTCATATTTATTTAAAGGTTATAATACCTAACTTACTGTGATGTGGAGTGTTTCTGTTTCGCATAACAGAACGTATGTGTCATTGAAATTTAGGTAAGGGGAAACCCCAACTTGTTTTTTAATGAACCCCTCTCCAAGCAATCTCCTAATGCTGAAGGATATGACAGGGGTGGGCAAGCTGCACTCTCAATGCTCCCCTTACCAGGCGGATACCAGCTAGCACACGGTACCTCATGTGTGTAGGGTGGCATCCTATGGTAGGGGGAGCAGCGAGAGTGAAGGAGGGCATGCATGCTTTTAAAATTTGTTTTCTATATTTAAAAGCCCTAGAAGTGATGATCCTACTTTTAGTGAGCATTTGTACACATCAGACTTGCCATGATGGAGACCCCAGTAACAGAAACCCTATTTTATTGTGTTCAGGTTGAATAATTTACAGATTAAAGTGTAACTACATTTTGTAGACCAATTGTAGACTGTGAAACCTGCAACATACTGGTTCTAAAAAAGGCTGCACTGAACCCTATGTACAATAAGCTACAGCAGGCTGAGAGTACCAAATACCTGGACTATGAGAAAGGTAGACATCGCCGTCTAGTGGACAGGAACTGGTATAACCAGAAGGATAGGATTTAAAGCACCATGGTTTTCAAGACATGAGTCACCCATTAGCCTTTACATGGCTTAATAACTATACACACTAGATGGTTAAAGCTGAACTCCATGGACCCCTTGCATGTGACCCCCCACACATCAAGAGTTAAATGCTAATTTTTTGCCTGGGGTACCATTAAAAAGCATATTTGTTTCCCTTACACTCACAGGCTCCTTTTTCCATGTGACTGGTGCCCTATAGCCTCTTCTCTTCAATGCTCTTACACCGGTGATCACAACTTTGATGTCATCACATGCAATGCAGGACCATCAGCATACCTTCCAACTGTCCCTTATTCGGAACCAAATCTCTTTGTCCCCGTATGAGGTTCTATTTAACTACCAAAAGTGTTATTCTTCACCAAAACCTTTATCTTATCTAATCTGGGGTTAACCAGTCATTTTGGCACTAAATACATTGAGGTGAATTTATCAAAACTGGAGCAGAAAAAATCTGGAGCAGCTGTGCATGGCAACCAATCGGCTTCTCTCTTTCATTTTCAAATCTTAACTGAACAAATTGATTGGTTGCCACGGGAACTGCTCCAGTTTGAATACATTCTCACAATTGTGCTTAAAGGTGGCCCTCTTTCTCATCTCAACAAGTTGGGAGGTATGCAACCCTGCATTGTAAGTAAGCACACCAAGGGCCCTTCCAAAAGCCAAAACATCAGAGAGAAGAAGTGAGTGTCGGCAACAAGCATAATAAACACGCAGCAAGTGAGGAGGATGGCCCTGTGCTCCCCCTTCTGTGATCCAGCCAAAGACTGGACTGGTTGTGACACTACTGGAACCTAGAAGGTAAATATCATTAAAAATGAAACGATTCAACTATTTTAGCAAGGTGTATATGTGTTAATGTACTTGTTTTAATACACCCTTGTGCATGGTGAACTGTATGGAGGCACAGTGAGTACTGAAGACCCCAGTTGGCATCTGAACACCATTTTGTTTGGTAAGGAGCCCATTTGTTTGGAAACCCCTCTTGAAAAAAATCTCCTAATGGGGAAAT
>NW_017306292.1:1391956-1392520 GCF_000935625.1 Nanorana parkeri | reverse complement strand
GTTCTTCTAGAAGTGCTAAATCTATGTTTGGTGAAACATTTGATTTGGTGCTGAGCAGATAGTTTCTTCTTCAGGGAATTAGGAGTTGTGACATTCAGTGAAGGACTGTGACGCTTCAAGGTAGTTCAGCATTTACAGGTTAAGGGAGTTAAGATTAAGCGGTAAAGTTTGAGCAAAACTCTAGCATTGCCTTGTATATGATAACTTTAAAAGTTAAGCTTTCTCTGCAATACACATCTCCTCTATGGTCCTCTACAGACCTTTTGCACCTACTTCTTGCTGCCAGTCCCCTATCAGGTTGAATGATGGCCGCCAGCATCATCCAACCCTCTACCTGTGAGCCCGGGCTGTCAAGGGGGTGCCATCATCATGTCAGGAAAATACTGCTGAGAATGGCACATACATCATTACGTGAGCACCATACTCTTCAGCATTATGAAACACCACTGCCTGAGCAGAAGAGGAAGGACCCCAGGAAATCATGTGACCAGCCAAAAGACAGTTCTGAAAAAGTTATATACACAGGGCTTTTTGTGCTGGGAGGTAAGGGAGGGAGGTAAGGGG
>NW_017306292.1:1391537-1391837 GCF_000935625.1 Nanorana parkeri | reverse complement strand
TTTTGTTTTTTTTTGACGGCAGCAGAACCGCCGGCCTATAGAAAACCGTTGGGCGGAGCTAGCTGTCATTGCTAGCTCTGCACAATCGTTTTCTATTAATTTTTTTGTACTTTAACTATTTTTATGTTCTGCTCGGTCCCACAGAGAGACCGAGCAGAACAGCCGAGCCGAATGCCGCTCGGCTATTCACACACTGCTGTTCGACATTTATAAGAATAGACCGAACAGCAGCGAGTAGCCTGCCGGAGGTTCGGCTTAGCCGATCCAGATGTTGGATCGGCTGAGTCGAACTCCTTCTGC
>NW_017306292.1:1391103-1391483 GCF_000935625.1 Nanorana parkeri | reverse complement strand
TGATTTCAGCCGATATACGACTGAAATCAGCTGTACCAGCCTGAAGTGAATAGCCAAACAGTGTTCGGCTCACTTCGCTTCAGGTCGGTCGTTCACTCGGCTGCCTACGGCAGCTTAGTGAATAGACCGCTAATGTCTTTGATTTCAGGACTATGCCCTGCCACCTGCCATTTCCTTTTTCAATGACCTTTTCTGACCAGGTTCAGAGTAGTGGTATGTTACTTAGGGGTCTATTCACGAAGCTGCCGAAGGATCTGGCCATAGCTTCGGCCGATCCTTCGGCTAGCTTCGGCCCCAGGACCCCTTCGGTTCAGGAGAATCGAGGGGGTGCTGTACGGGCTATTCACAATAGCCCGTACAGCTCCCGATCACGGCCGAGC